>NC_000077.6:68396620-68659120 GCF_000001635.26 Mus musculus
CAGGAAGAACCAGGTAGCCAGGCACTACTGCCATCCACAAGGGGACCACTCTCTTGAGAGGGACACAAACTACTCTGGGCAATGGGAGTTCATGTATGGGGAGATGATAACAGGCATCACAGAGAGTGGACAACGTTAATAAATTATTAATTAATAAGGTAATAAAAATGGTAGATAACAATAAAAAAATGTACTCTGCAACTGGGAACTGGGGAAACCATGCAGTCAGAACCAACAACCATAGTGGCAGGTAGCACTTTTGGCACACTTTGCTCACTGTTGAGAGACCTGGGTGCTTAGAAGGTTGTGGTGGTGATGGAGAAGTTGGCTGCAAAATTGTCTTAGGAAAGACAGAGATGGAGGCCACAAATTGGGCTGTAGGCTCCAGGAATGGCTGCCCATTAGTGTATCCCAAACACCTAGCACAGAACTTTGCAGAGTAGTCACCAAAAAAAAAAATCTATTTGCTAAGTGAACTTAGAAGGGCCCAGCTAGAATTTCTGCATGTACAGAACATAGGTTTCTTGGTGACCATATCTGGAGCAGAGACTACTGGGGTCTAATTCAGTTCTTCCTCTAGGAACTATTTTTTTTTCCATCAGTTCCTCACCGACAAGGCAAGTCTTGGCTTTGCCACAGAACTTGGATGATCCACAGCAATCTCATCATCTGTGATGTGCACAGATGTGTCCAGTGTCCCTTGGCTCCAGGGTAGGTAGGATCCAAGCTCGTTCACCAGGAGCCAAGGCTCCCTTCTTGTACTGGGTAGCATCACCCAGCATACCAAGGGCTCAAGAGACCTCCTGCCTGGGCCCCTTCCCCTAAGATCTGATTTTCTCATCATCTGGATAGTCTCAGCAACTCACAGCAAAGGGATGGACCAAGCTGACCTTTCTGGAGGTTTGTTTAAAGCAGAACAATGTTTGTCTTGTCCAAACACTATGAATTACTCCTGAGGATCCTCCCCGGTTTTACAATCCACAGCTACAAATGGCGTACATAAATAGGGACTGGTCCCTCCCCTGCCCCTCTCTGCCCCTAACAGTTTCTTCTGCTCCCCCTGCCCACTGCCTCTCACTTTCCCAGTCCTTTCTGCCACCTCACACCCTCTCCTATCCTGTGCCTTTCTGGCCCAGGGTGGCAAAAGGTCGGTCAGGTGCTACATTTTCTAGGCTCATCCCTGGGTTATTGCTGGCCCAGGTCCCACTGTGGCTAGCTGCTCTGTCCCTGCTATGGACAGGTGTCCCTTGCTATGGGAATCTCTGACCATAGCTCTTCTGTCTGTGAGGTGCAGGCAGTGTGCAAGGGGTTAGCATGCTGGTTTGGGGGACTCAGTGTCCAGTCAGCCTATGGCTCTCTTAGGCCATTCTCCACCTGGTTGGATGCCGAGCTTCTCCATTACTGCTCTGATTGGCTGCACATTCTTGGGACTTGACAGTAGTTTCTAGAAATAGGCTCTACTCATTATGCCACCAGTCTGCTTTTGCTGATCAAATAAGAGCTATGGAGAGCAATCAGTTTGTGAGCCTGGAAGAGCCCAGTGTGGGCTGCATTTCTTTACTATGGTCCCTGTACCATTGGTATCGATATTTTGGGAAGTTCATTTAAAATACAGTGTTCTGGGCCAGTGAGCTGGATCAGTGGATTAAAACCCTTGCCGTCAAGCCTGATGTCTTAAGTTTGATTCCTAGGCCCCCACATGGTGGAGAGAACTGCCTCTCACTAGTTGTCCTGTGAGTTCCATATACAGGGAGTGCAGGCTACACAGCAGAGGATAATAAAAATGTAAAAACCTAAGTGTATACAGATTTAAATAAATTAATGTGGCATTCTGACTATGCCCTACCCCCCCCCCCACCTAGAGACCCTTAGAAAGCAGTTTGTAGGAGAGTTGGAGTCTAGTACCCAGTTGCAGCAAGGGGTGGGTAGAGCCATCCTGAAAGAAAATGCGGGGTTGCTAACACTCCAAGGAGGTGTTGGTGAAGCCTTGGGAAGATGCCAGGGGTGTGTGCTCTCCAGGCTGGTGGCTGGAGGTGTGGGTAGTGTGTGGGATCCTTCTACTCGGAGACTCCAGCACTTGGGGCCAACTGTGATCTCATTTATTCTTGTTTTGCAAACGAGGAAACTGAGCCTCAGAAGGGAGGAGTGACTTCCAGTCAGAAGTTGGTGAGTGGCATGGAATTCCATCTCAGGGCACACCCAGACCTTTCCAGAACGCCCCCCCCCTTCCTCCCAGCCCTTTCTTTGCTGGTCCAGCCTGTGGAGGAGCCAAATCCACCCAGCCAGGTGGACACACAATGAGCCCTGTCCTCCGAAAAATCAACTCCCAGGAACTTCTCTCTGGACGGAGGGAAGCCAGCTCAGCCCTCAAGACCCCTACTCATGGGCATTAGGGATACGGCTAGAACGCAGGATCCCATTGCACCGGAAGACAAGGAACACCGCCAGGGAAAGGCCTCAACATTCAAACCAAAAGGCTTTTGGGGGGGGGTCAAAGTGGGGGCTATTCTTGAGTTAAGAAACCCACTTAAAGAAAAAGCCCCGACCTCGAGAGAATAATCTGGTCCAAGCAGAAGTGCCGAGCTGTACAGATGCCACGCGAATTCCTATTTCCCCTCAACCCTAGGGGCAAATGAAGGACAAAATATTGCAAAGAACCCAAAGTAAAGTCTCGCTCTGGTAGGGGTTGCACCAGCCGGGCCCTATTTCTACACAGCCTTTTCATTACAGTCGCGATCTAGGACAGCTAAGATCTCACGGTGTGACCTCGGGCACCCACCGACGCTTTTGACCAGTTTTGGAGCAGTGATCCTTGTGTTAAATTAGCTGCGCCTCCTTCTAACACGGCACTTGATTTTTCTAATCTAGTTCTTTGTCCCCGGTGCCCTTAACCCCAGCTTCCTGATTCCAGAATCGTCTCGGCCTGAGCCTGGGTCCAGCTCTATCCGCACTTTCCCGTCGAAGGCCCTCGAGAAGTGATTCCCGGGAGCGCAGGCGGAGGCCGGCGGGTCCGAGGCGCGGGCCCGGGCTGTATGGAAATGGGCAGAGGAGCCGGCGGGCGCGGCGGCGATTTATTCTGGGAGTGACAGCCCCTTTGAGCTCTCGGCGAATGGCATTTTCTGTCTGTGAAAGCCTTTCTTCCCACCTCTGTTCAGATTAGCCCGGGGTATGAATGCGCCCATTATCCAGCCCGCTGACCATTCTGAAACGCCAAATTAATTACTAAGCACTGAATCAGGCGCCCGGGCCGGGGCACTGGGAGGTGTGAAAATAGCGAGCGGCCGGAGATGGGGACTGAGAGGGGCGCAGCGCGCAGAGGACCGGGAGGGGTGGCCCGAGGGGCGGGCGCGGCGGGACTCCGGCGGGCTTGGCCAGACGCCGAGCGCGACCTGCCGGTGTGACCGTGAGCGACCGCAGGGCGAACGGGCGGGCGGGTGGGCATAGAGCCGGGGTCGCGGCCCGGAGCAGGCTGAGGCTGGCGGGCATTGCTGTTGCCAGAGCGCACCAAGTGCATCGGGCTGTGGCTCGGGTGTGCTTCCTGCTGCGCGCGGGCGGCTGTCTCCGTGCACCGCCCCGGGTGGCCACCTCCCGACCGCCCCAGTCCAGGGCCACCCCCTCCGACCCCGAGCAGGCAGGCAGTTCGTGCTGAAGCTGCCCTCCACGGCCTTCCAAAAACTTGGGCGCCACCCTCCGATCGCAGCCCCAGACAGAGCTATCCAGCGTGGGGCAGACTCTAGGCTGTCTCCACGGCCCGTGACACTTACCTGCGGTGGGGGCGGGTGGGGGCGGGTTGGGGCGGACGGGACTGCTGGGCAGCGGAGGGAAGTGAGCACTGGGTAGATCCTGCTGGATTGCTCCGGGAGCGGAGGAGCGCCCTCTTTTAAGACTCTTCCCCGGGGTTCCGCCAGGTGGTGTCACGCCTGCCCGGCCCTTCGCGCGGTTCTTCGCTCACGGGTCACGCTGCCAGATCTCAATGGCTCGCTCCGGTCCTGCGGCCTGTCAGGTTAGCTTCAAACTGGGGGCTATGAAGGAGCTCGGACAGTTATGGAGGACTGGACAAACGTAATTAGAGACACGCTAACTACCCAAGGGAAAACCAGCCACTCACCTTAGCTTTGGGTTGGTCTGGGAGTTGAAGAAATTAGTGTTTGGCCAGGAGCTAGGAATGAGCATGGGCGAGCAGAGGGTCTTGTCCAAGGAGAAGTGATTTATGCCCCCTCCCTTCAAGTCAAGCAAAGTGGACCTTGATGCTAGGTGGGTATCTGATCAGCAATTACCATTTAAATGACTAAAGAGATGGAGAACTGTCTCCATTAACTCTCGGAAATGGGTCATTTACACCTCTGAGGGAGCGGAGTTTAAGGTCGCGGGAGAGGAGGAGGAAGGTTCTCTACCTTTCTCTGGAGAGCGCTACACCCTTCCGCTGTCCTTTCTCTTAGGACTGGGCACCTTAGGCGGTTCACACCCGACTCTAGCACCTGGAAAACCCCGGCAGAGCTCAACTAGAATTTGAGTTTCAAGTTATTATTAAACATTTACATTGTGGGACTCCTGTATCAGTAATTATTCACTGACACTTCGTACTGCATTAACTTTGTTTGTTTTTGTTATTGACTGACATTCCTTTTACGCAGCAGTCTTCCTTGTTCTGAGCCCTATATTTTCACTGGTCCTTCTGTGACTAACCTTGGGTCCGAAGCATTTGGTAGAGAACTCTGTGTTGTTGTGCTTGTTTGTTTGTTTGTTTGTTTGAGGCAGGGTCTCAGTTTGTAACCCTGTCTGGTTTACATAGCTCCATACTATGTAAATCAGGCTTGCTTCAAACTCACAGAGACCCACTTACCTATGCCTCCCCCCAGTGCTAGGATTAAAGGTTCTATCACCAAGACCAATGTTTATTCTTTTTCAAAACAGGTCTTGCAATGCAGCTCCAGTTTGACTCCACCTCCCTCAGCCCCCAGAGCGGAGGAATTAGAGGTCACACCACTGTACCTCTGATGACTTTTGAAGTCTTTACACTTCTCGGAATGCCTCTGTTTACAGGCCACTGGTTAGATACAGGATTCTGGAGTATCAGCCTTTCACTCACACTGTGAAGCGGGATGCTGTTAGCAACTCACCAGACAGAAGCTGACGTTCTTCCTGTCCACTGCGACTAAAACATAGCAGGGGACCAGTAAGCTTAACAAGGCATGGTTATCTGTTACTAGTTATTGGCTAACTATCTTCCTGCCAGGAACTCTGGGAATCTTCCTACCTCAGCCACTTCTGTGCTACTTTCTTTGATATATATATATATATCTATGCTGAATATGGTCACATATTATATGGCTACCATAACCAGCAATTTATTTTTATATATGTGCATGTGAGGGTACTGTAGTTTTCTTGGAGACCAGAAGAGGGGATCCCCTAGACCTGGTGTTACAGTCGGTTCAACTGTGGGTGCCGGACACTGAATCTGAATCCCCTTCAAGAGCAGTAACCGCTTTTAATCACTGAGCCACCTCTCCCGCCCCCACCTCATTTTACGCTTTTTAAAAATATTATTTTATTTTATGTGTATGAGTGTTCTGCCTGCATGTACATATATGCACCATGTATGTGCCTGGTGCCCATGAGGCCAGAAGAGGGCATCATATCACCTGGAATTGAAATTAACATGTTTGTGAGCCACCATGTGGGAGTTGGAGATCAGCATGGGTTCTCTGCAAGAGCAACAAGGGGCTGCAACCACTGAGCCATTTCTCCAGTCACAAAACAGACCCTGGCAGAGAAAGAGACAGAGGGGGTGGAAGGAGAGGATGGAGGAGGAGGAGGGAGAGGAGGAAAGGAAGGGAAGGGAAGGGAAGGGAAGGGAAGGGAAGGGAAGGGAAGGGAAGGGAAGGGAAGGGAAGGGAAGGGAAGAGAAGAGAAGAGAAGAGAAGAGAAGAGAAGAGAAGAGAAGAGAAGAGAAGAGAAGAGAAGAGAAGAGAAGAGAAGAGAAGAGAAGGTTGGAACACACATCCCCCATCCAGGAGGCAGAAGCAGGTAGATCTCTGTGGGTTTGAGGCCAGCTTGGCCTACACAGTAAGTTTCAGCTGAGGTCTGCATATTGAGAACTTTACAGTGTTGTTACTATGTCCATTCCTAATGGCTGCCTTGAATGAGTCCTTTGTTCTCCTTTCACCTACATCCCTCTCTGTGGTTTCACTGGTCCTATTCTGCTCACACTGTCTGGGAATCTGTACATTATAATTAAGAAGCAACAACAGATAGTAAAAGTTTTTGGAAAGGATGTAAAGAAATTAGAAACCCTTGATGCAGTGGTCCTCAACCGGTGGGTCTCAACCCCTTGGGGGAGTTGAATGATCCTTTCACAGGAGTGGCCTAAGGCCATGGAAAACCACCGATATTTACATTATGATTCTAACAGTAGCAAAATTGCAGTTATGAAGTAGCAATGAAAATAATGGTAGGGTTGGGGGTCACCACAACATGAGGGACTGTATTAAAGGGTAGCATCATTGGGAAGGTTGAGGACCACTGTCTTAATAAGTGGTAGGACCACAAAACAGTCCAGGAGTTTCTCAGAAAATGTGGGAGGGGGACCCCACAACTCAGTAGTTCCAGGTTTAGGGATCTACCCAAGAGAAATAAGAACACATCCACACAGAACGTGTATACAAATGTTTGTAACAGTGTTACTCGTTGCCTCAACACAACCCAAGCATCTAGCAAGAAAATATTAAAGTGAAAGTATCCTACCACCCTATGCTTGTGTATTAGTCAGCTCTGAAACAAAATAAAGGATTAATGTATGCTACACGAAACGTTAGCCTAAGTGGAAGAGGCTGCTCACAGAAGACCACACACACACACACACACACACACAGTCCCATTTATAAAAGAATAGGCAGAGACCAACAGACAAAGAAACTGGATTAGTGGGTTGCTTAGGAAAGGGGCCGATAGAAGGAAATGGGAAAAGACCACTGGTGGGAATGATGTTCGCTGAAGCAGTGAAAGGCAGTTTTTAGGATGGGTGCACCATTCTGTAAATGTACTGAACACCAGTGAGTTGTACACTTTCAGTGGATGCGTAGGGTGGTATATGAACTATATCTCAATATAGATGCTAAATAATACTTACTCTATCCAATCCATACCAGGTCCTAGGATAAGCACTGGCTACACAGAAGGGATGCAGGCTCTGAACCCATGAGCTAGATCTACAGCATAATTGGTAGATTTTTGCCATCCCAGAGTCCCATGACCCTCTGGAAGAATGAAATAACCTCCTTGTGCTGTAGTGCAAAGGTTTCTAGGGCCAACGAAAGTCAAGACTTTTCCAACAAATCATATCCGGAGGTATTGAGTTTCTGTCATTTCTCTGTCTTTGCTCTTCTACTGCACCGACACAAATGGCTGAAAGCCTCTCTGCAGACTTAGTGCTATCTTTGAACCAGAGTAGTGATTCCCATGACAGCAGCCTCGTGCAAGCCCATAGCATGTGTGTGGGCAGCAAGTGTAGAATCCTTGCCACGAAGCTCCAAATCCTAGCCTCCCCTCTCACTAGCTCCTTGAACTTACTCAAAACACTCATCTTCTTTGTGCCTTAGTTTCCTTGCATGAGACATGAGGATAAGAGTGTCTATGCCCTAAAGATTTTGTAAAACGTGAATTAATATATGTACAATCATGGTGTGGGGTAGTTGTCTGCAAAGATCTCAGGCGCCTTCTCCATAAGCCACTAGGTGGTGCAGGTGTACCACTTCGGGCAACAAAGATGGCCCCCGGAGGTCCAGCACTGTAAACTGTGTGCTTTGGTAAATGATGTGGGTGATTCTCCAGTGCTGTAGCTGTGGGTCATCTGTAAGTTATATATGGCAGCATCACCTATAACACAGCAATTATGCCATTAGCTGGGGGAAAAGTTGTGTTTAATGCAGAGAAAACCAGTCTACAGATCACAGGCTTACAGCCTGGGCAGAGCTCAGCACCCTGACTGCTTTGTATTATCACCCAAGCATGGTGCTGCCACCCACATCCGAGGTCTCCCACAGTTACCTTTCATTTTATAAATAGTTATGACACCCCCTGATCATCCTCAAATAAAATTTATAGATGATATAGCCTTCCAACATACCTAACTTCCTCTTCCATATCAACTAAAATATCTTACTAAGGGCATGAGAAAAAGCCACACACAGTGAAAGCTTATGTAAGTGCCTGGGCATAAGAACACAAGATATCATAATAGAGTGGGTAAATACTTTCATCTGTGTGTGGGATGACCAGGGAGACCACAGTAACAATGACTGGTAGAGATGTGATCTAAACCCCTTGAGTAGCATTGCCATAAGCAATATGATTTTTCAAAGTGGCCACAGTGTTTGGTCAAATAAAAATAAATGTGTATTCTAAGACAAGGTAAGGTTGACCTTTGCCTACCAATGATTTTTTTCTTTTTTATCTCCATGATGTTTAGTGTAGTATTTAGAAAGATACAGGAAAATAGCTCTGTTGTGCATGACTGTCCTACATACCATGGACTGTAGGAACCTGGCACTTACTGTCCCTGGCTACTAAATAGACATGGTGACCCCTACTCTCAATACTGTGGCAGCCAAAATCACTTCCCCACAAATTTCCAATTGAACAATGGGCTCTCGGTTGGGCACTAGCACTTCAGGCTCCAAATTGCTCGGGCGTTCCTAGCAAGGTTGGCATTTGCTCTACTCGGAGCAGAACTTGTAAATGGCATTTAGTTTCTTTCTAGCCTTCACAAACACACTTGTTTGGGGCTAGAGTTGGCACTCAAAGAGGGTTCCAGAAGAAGGAGGACCTCTTTCTCTGAATGTATTCCCTCGTGTTTGCCCTTTGTCCAGGAAGGGAGACCCAAAGGAGGCTGGCCTTTCTTGTCAATCTTACCCACAGTCTGGTGGCCTCCTGGAGGCTTTTTAGCAAAACCCAGCTGAGAAGTAAATCAGCACAGACATAATCCTGATTTTAGCAACTAGAGCCAGGGCCCTGGCCTGGGAGAATTACCTGCGTTCTACCTGCGCGGTATGTCAATCACAAGCCATTCTTGCCGTGTCTTTTCAGGAGTGAACCTAGTGAGCCCAGAGCTCCTCCGGACAAGGCTCTGACATGCTGGCTGGCAGGCATGGGCTTGTTCATAGAGCTCAGTTCACTGTATTCAACTCCACCTGCATCGAGGCATTTTCCGGTTTGTACATCTGGCCCTTCCTTTCTCATGCAGTTGTGGCATATCCCTGCCCACCCCCTCCCTCAACCTGTGGCTTGTTTGTCTTGCAAGGCAGGTATGACATGGCCTGATCCCCTCGCTGGTATTCCTGGAATTTAACTGTGCTAGAAGACGAAGACTGGAGTGTCTCCCATCCTCCTCACCACGCATTCCATCACGTTGGCCAGTTGACATCCCTGGGCCATCTGGTCACCCAGAGCAAGGAGTCAGATGTGTTCAAGAATTCTCTCCTAGACCCTCTGATCTATAAAAGGGCAGCCAAGGGACCAGAGTCCATCAACAAGTGAAGGGATTGGAAAACTGTGACCGTGACTCTCCAGACTCCCCATCGCTGCCATTCAAGCCTCAGCTTCAGATGTTTCCCGCCCTGGCATCCACCCACATGCACTAGCCGTTTGGAAGCCTGCGTGGTTTATTTAGTGTGCAGACATTTATGGACTCCTTTGGCATGTCAGCCTTCAAGGACACGGAACTGGGCAGACACAGCTGTGGACTCATCAGGCTCTAAGCTTAGTGGGGAAGACAAATATTTAATAAACAACAGCATATGTGTCTGTGTGACCGCTATGCAGATAAGCAATACAAGTTAAGAGATGAGGCTGGAGAGATAGCTCAACAGTAGAAGGCACTTGATACTCATGTACAGGACTGGGATTCTGTTCCCAGCACCCACATGGTGACTCACAACCTCCTATACCTCCAGTTTCAGGGGACTGAATGGCCTCTTCTGGCCTCTGTGACCACCAGGCACACAAATGGTATGCATACATACACAGGGGGCACTCATACATACATAGAAGATAAAAGTAAATATAAACCTTAAAAAAAAGATGTACAGAGACTCTAGGGGCTGAGACTCTGGGCACAACTGGAGAATAGATACTTATGTTGAAACTTGAGGTTGGGGAAGGTATTAGTCAGGTAGGAGAGTAGAGGTTTTCCTTGGCAGGGACAGGGCAGGTAAAGGCTATGACCCTGGGGCAGCCTGGGGTGGTCAAGAAGCCAGTGTAGCAGTTAGCACATATTGATCACTGGCTATGTGTCCAGCCTGTTCTAAGAGCTAGAGTAGTACAGTGCTTCTAATGTCTCATTTCAGAAATGAGAAAACTGAGTCAAAAGGGGATCAAGTCACCCTGAAGTCACAATGCTACAAAGCATCAGAGTCACCATTTGGATACAGGGCATCTGACTTCAGGCCTAGATGCTCAGCCCTCTGGCAGAGCTCCTCCACAAAGATAGGAAGTCACCAGTGTCAATGGTAACACCATGTTAGGTGAATGTAAAAAGACAAAGTCACTCTCCCGCCATACCTGTAGAGCCTGGAAGGACAGCAGTGGGCTCAAAAAGGTGTTTTCTTTGTCAGCTGTGATGGATGCGGTTGTTGTGCCCGTGATGGGACCAGGGCTTGATGCATACTGGGTAAATAGCCTTCCACTGAGCTACGTCCTGAGCCAGAGAACAGTCTCTTTAAGAAAGAGAAAGAGGCTAACTTCTCAGAGTCATGAGAGAGGAAGCACGAGGGCAAGAATGGTGTCAGCATTGTCTCATTGTCTTAAACCGTGCTGACAGTTGTCAGCGGCGGGCAGCTCCTCATTGGTACTTCCTGTAGGCTGGGCCGTCTTTGGAGTGCACTGTGTTCTTTGAGTCATGTCAATATAACAACTTCATAAGGTCAGGGCTGCCCCTCTCTCCACTTCAGACATAGAGGTTCCACGACTTGCTGATGTTGCATTAAGGAGGTGGCAAGGCTGGGTTTCTTAACAGAGCTTGTCTAGGCTCTGCTTTTGTGGAGGCTGCTGAAACACAGCCCCATGGCTCTCACCTGATAGGGAAGCGCTGCCCCCCCCCCCAGGCTTAGGGGTGTGGTTATGGCCACCCTATCACACTGCCTCTCAAGTGCTTTCAAAGCTGCACGTAGGAGGGGAAATGGCGATGGAGGAACTGACCTGGGCTCACTCTGCATTTGGGGATGAAGAGCACTACTGCTGTGCTCAGCCCCAGGTGGGAATTATTCCCAGCCCCCCTTTGAGAGGACTCTACATAGAGTTCAGCCGCTCTGACTGTCACATCCACACATTCAAGGTGGAAGCGACTCGCCCACCATTGACCCTGGTGACATGTTCCCAAACATAGTGGAAAGAACTTTCCAGAAGGCTAGTGGCCCTCCTCAGATTTCATCAGAGGTCACCCTCTGAGACTTGGCTGTCCATCAAACCATCAAAGATGTGGGACACAGCTTCGGCTCAGAACCAGAATCTTGTGTGTTCTTTTGTTTTCTGGTTAGCCCAGCGGGCTGAAAGTCAGACCTGTTAGTACAGCAAAGTTGAATCTTCCACTCTTAAGAGCACAGTGTGCATGGACAAGCCTGGAGGTAGGTGGAAGGGAAGAGATGGCCTGGGAAGGCCTGGAGGTTGGGTTAAGGGAAGAGATGGTGGCCTGGAGCTGTGACAGCTGAGGTCAGTCAGACACTCCTCTTTCTACAACACTAGCACCCTCTAGTGGGGGCTGTCTCTATTTACACTGCAGGTTTCTGTGCCTTACTTAGGTGATATTTTCACTCAGCTCCAATTGAAATGTTTTGTTTGGTTTTTTTCAAGGCAGGGTTTTTCTGTGTAGATCTGGCTGTCCGGGACATTGCTCTGTAGATCAGGCTAGTCTTGAACTCAGAGATGTGCCTGCCTCTGCCTCCCGAGTGCACAACTAGATCTGGCCTCTCCAACTGAAATTTAACACGTCCTTGAATGATTATTATGGTAATTATTATTCATTAGACAAAAACACTACTTGTGATTTTTTTGCCCCCCCCCCCAGTAAGTCAGCATATTTTAAAGAAATATCGTATAACATTGGTTGGAAACAACAGGAAGTGTCATGTATATCTGTTACTACTGGCTACCAGAGATGTCATTCCAGCATGTAATTAAATACGTTAATAAAGAAGTGTACTGTGTGTGATGGCTGTAATCCCAGTACTCGGTTTCCCGAGCTTGAGGCCAGTTGAGGAATTCAGGCCAGCGAAGATCAGGGAGAGTGAAAGTTGGAGCTCACCACCACTCCTTGCCTTAGTCTGAAGTTCTGTTGTCTGTGGTTCTCCACATCCTGCTGGCTATGAGCAGGACAGTGGTGGGACTCCTCCCAGTGCTAATGAAGGTTGACATCAGGACTATCGGGGCTCCTCACTGATCACCTAGTTAGCACGGGGGAGGCTGGGGGTGGCTGAGTCTACTCTACAAAGGTGAAAGGCTTCCAGCTTTAGGATGAGCCAAGGTCTCTGCAAGTCCTGAAAGCCAGGCCACACCCTGCTGACCAATTCTCTTTCCAACCCCTGCCCTCAGTTGAGGCTCACCAGGAGTCTTGAGCCATCATGCTTTTTTTTAACTGACACATTTAACTTTCTAATTCATGACGTATCTTACATATCCTAAACGGTTAAGTAGCTGTTGTACCTATGTTCTCCACATTTGAAGTCACTTCACAATAGTGTCTTCTTTGTCCCCTTTCGTTTTCCAAAGCGGGGTTTCTCTGTGTAATAGAACCCTGGCTGTCCTGAGCTTGCTTAAGTGGACCAGGCTGGCCTTGAACTCACAGGGATCCTGCCTCTGCCTCTCAAATATTGGAATTAAAGATGTGTGCCACTAAAGCCTGCCATGGGGGCCATTCTTACTCAAACCACCACACTATCTGAGGGACTCCTTCCAAACACAATGCAATAAGCAGTGGAAGCTTCTGTTGCAACAACTCAAAACAACTGGTTAAGTCACAATAATTAGTGTGTGTGTGTGTGTGTGTGTGTGTGTGTGTGTGTGTGTGTATACATGTGTTGCTAGGGATTAAACCCTGTGCGTATACTAGGCAAATGCTCTATGCCTGAGCTACGTGCCCAGCAAGGTCTCACAGCAGAGGTGTTCCTAGTCTGCCCCACATCCCTCATTCTTGAATGGACGGAGGTGATGATCACCCCTTATGTTAAATGTCTCTGAGAAGAGGACAAACCCTCACTAAGGGAAAACAAATTGACTTCCATCTCCAAGGCTCTTGGATGCACTATCTGGGATACAATAAGAAAATATGGCACGTGTAGGGAGAGGAACGCATCACCAACAGTGAAGAAAAAGGGGCAGACAGCAGTGGGAGCCTTGCAGTGATCCAAAGTTTGGAATAAATAGATAAGAACTTTAAAATGGAGGTAGTAGGTATGTTGAATGGGACAACAAGGAAAGGCAAATGGGTAAGATTCCAGTGGAGAACTTGATGTTAACAATAATCAAGCAGGCATCTTAGAACAAAAATTATATTTGGAGATAAGAACTCATATTGTTGACAGCGTAAAGCAGGACTGGCGGGACCCAAGCGAGGCTTCTGTGCGCACAAACCAAAAGGAGATTCTCTTACACAAGTCAGTGAGTTCACCATGCATGAAATTCTCGAAGGATTAATACAAGTATTACTTTTAATGATTTATTTATTTTATGTATATGAGTATATCATTGCTTTCTTCAGACACACCGGAAGAGGGCATCAGACCCCATAGCAGATGGTTGTAAAGACAAACCCTCACACACACATCCATAGCACCATGTGGTTGCTGGGAATTGAACTCAGGACCTCTGGAAGAGCAGTCACTGCTCTTAATCACTGTGCCATCTCTCCAGCCTAATACAAGTATTATATTTTAAAAATAAGTTAGTTCAGTAGAGCTTCAGGATAGAAAGGCAATATTCAGATAGGTATGTTACACACACACACCTAGAACACTTAATCCCAGCACGCTAGAGGCAGAGGCGGAGGCGGAGGCGGAGGCGGAGGCGGAGGCGGAGGCGGAGGCGGAGGCAGAGGCAGGTGATCTCTGTAAATTCAAACTTAACTTGGTCTACAGAACAAGTTCCAGATTAGCCAGGGCTGTGTAGTGGAACCTGTCTCAAAGCAACAGCAAAATAAATGACAAAGAAGATGGATGGTTCCTGAGGGAAAATACCTGCGATTGACCTCTGACCTCTACCTTCAGTCCCATACGTGTGCACACTCACATATGCACCCACACAAACACACACACACACACACGCATGAACACACATCCTCATAAACACACACCCATGAACACATACATTCATGAACACACACACATGAACACATACATCCATGAACACATACATCCATGAACACACACACACATGAATACATACATCCATGAACACACACACACACACACATGAGCACATACATCCATGAACACACACACACATGAGCACATACATCCATGAACACACACACATAAACATACACATCCATGAACATACACATGAGCACACACACACATACAGAGATTTACAAAAGAAAAATATGGAGAGATGGCTCAGTGGTGAAGAACACTTGCTGTCCTCTCAGAGGACCAGGGCTCACGGCACCCACATCAGGCAGCTCCTACCCACTTACAACTTAGCCAGGGCGTCTGACAGCCTCACTCTGTGAGCACCCTGCACATGTACACATTTTAAAAATTAGTAAATCTCTTAAAAAAAGAAAAATAAGAAGAATTCTCAAAACTCTGTATGACTACATTCACATATACTCCTGGATTAGAAAAATATCTAAAGAGACATTTAACTAAAGTATACAAATGGCAAATAAACATATGAATAGATAAACAGTAGTCATTGGGAAAGTGTGAACTAAACTCATAATTACATGACATACATACATAGTGGAGTGGATTTTAAAACTTTAAAATTGATTTTTTTTTTTTAGATTGTATGTTTTGTTTTTTAAAACAGGTTCTCACTTTATGGCTCTGGCTGTCCTGGTCCTCACTATGTAGACCAAGCTGGCCTTGAACTCAGAGAGATCCGCCTGCTTCAGTTAGAACTAAAGGCATATGCTCAGCTCTTTTTAAAATTATTTATTTTTATGTATGGATATTTTTGCTTGCATGTATGTCAGTGCACCCCTTGCATGTAGAGCCTGTATAAGACAGAAGAGGGCATCGGATTCTCTGGTACTGGAGTTATGAACCAGGGATCATTTCCCAGCACTTCATGGTGGCTCACAATATTTCTGACTCTAGTTCCTAGAAATCTGACCCATCTTTGACATGCAGACATACATGCAGACATACATGCAGGTAAAACACCCACACACATAAAAATATTTCTATAAGACACATTGGCAAATTAGTTCTGAACAAGTTTAGATTTGTTTATCTGGTGGTGCCTTGTGTCTTGAAATACCCAGGAACGTCCCTGCAGTCTTCATTTACAGCTCGCTGGACTCTGTCTTGGGACTGTATTTATTGTTGTTCCGTTTTTGACACAGGGACTCACCGCAGCCCTGTAGGCTTGGGCAGACCACACACAACAATGCTTCTGCCTTCTTAGCCTTTTGAGAGCTGAGAGCACAGGCATAAAACACCTGCCCAGTTCAGTATTAAGTCTCTGATTTTTAAAATTAGTTTTCTGTATTTATTTATAATCACTGGTTTAAACTTTCTTTTATGGTATTGGAGACAGAATCCAAGGCCTCGTGTACAATACTCCAGTACTCTACCACTGAGACAAAGCCATGTTCATTTAACATCTGTCTAGTTAGTACAACATTCCAGCTACTGGATTGCCTCAGACAATTTACACTGACGTTCATTTTCCACAGAAAAGGCATCTTATCCTATTTCTTAGAGTGTCTCATAACAGAACTTCCCTCGCCCCCAATATGGTCTTCTATAGCCCAGCCTGGCTTCTCACTCCCTATGTAACCAAGGATAACCTTAAACTCCTGATCTTCCTGCCTTCTTCTCCAAAGTGCTGGGATTACAGCTGTGTACCACCACATCCAATCTTATGTGGTGATGAGCATTAAACCCAGGGCCTCAAGCATGCTAGACATGCATGCTCTCAACTGAGCCACATTCGCCAGCCCTCACAACAGGACATTTAAAATGGGCAATGAGGTCTGGAGAGACGGCTTAGTAGTTAAGAACATTGACTGATCTTCCAGAGGACCTGGGCTCTATTCTCGGGACACACATAGTGATTTACAACTGTCTACAGCTCTAGTTCTAGAGGATCTGACACCCTCTTCTCACTTCTTTGGGCACCATGCAGTGAATGAGTTGCATAGACATTCAAGAAGGCAAAACACTCATATACAACATAAAACTTCAAAAGAGTTGTATAAAACAATTAGTCACACCTCTTTCATAGTTTATGTTGGTTTTTGTTGTTGATGATGTTTTTGTTGTTTCTGTTGCTCATTTGTTCTGTGACTTTCTTAAACAAATGTATGTATGTATGTATGTATGTATGTATGTATATATGTACGTATGTATGCACGTATGATTTATTTATTTATTTATTTATTTATTTATTTATTTATTTATTTATTTATATGAAGTCTTACTATGAAGAGTTTTGGCTGTCCTGGAACTTAATGTGTCCAGGCTGGCCTTGAACTCCCAGAAATCGGACTACCTCTGCCTCCCTGAGTGCTGGGATTAAAGCTATGTGCTGCCCTGCTAACTCTTGAACTCATTTTTCTAGCCTGCATTATTTGTTATAGGTGCCCAAGGAAGTGCCTGCTCAGTTAGCCTAGAGGTCAGCTGATGACTAAGAGACACTTTCTTTCAGTGCTTGGAAGCTCCTCAATGCTCTGTTGACTGCCCCTGCTCACTTCTGTCTTACCTGGGGAGCAGGTGAGAGGTTAGGAACAGGCTGTGATGGTTAATCTTTGCTGTCAGCTTTGACTGGGTTAAAATCACCTAGGACACACACCTCTGAGTGTGTTTGTTAAAATGTTTCCAGAAGTGTTTAACTGAAGAAGGGAGACCCACCTGGAGTGTGGGCAGCTCTGTGCCATGGGCTTGTGTCCTGGTCCATCTGAATGAAAAGGAGAGACTGGGCTGATCAGCATTGTTCATTTCATGCTGTGTGGTGGTTTGAATACGCTTGACCCATGGGAAGTGGCAATATTAGAAGATGTGGCCTTGTTAAAGTAGGTGTGGCCTTGTTAGAGGAAGTGTGTAGTTGAGCTTTGGGGCCTCCTAGTGTTCAAGCTCCACCCAGTGCAGAAGAGAGCCCCTCCTAGCTGCCTTTGGATCAAGATGTAGAATTCTCTGCTCCTCCAGGCCCATGTCTGCATGGATGCTGCTCTGCTTCCCACCATGGTGATAATGGACTGAACCTCTGAAACTGTAAGCCAGCCCCAATTAAGTGTTTGTCTTTATAAGAGTTGCCTTAGTCATGGTGTCTCTTCACAACAATGAAACCCTAAGACACACTGCCTCCTGACTTGGATACAATGTAACCAGCTGCTTAGCTACCCTACCATCATACCGGCCCTTGTCCTTATGGACTGACTGGTATCAGCCCAGACAAATCCTTTCCTCCTTAAGTTGCTTCCTGTCAGTATCCATGATCACAGTGAGGAGAGAGTGGTGCACACGTGGAGAATTTTCTGGGCATGTACACAACCTAGCATGTGCATTTGGCTTTTCAGGTGTCCCTTATGCTGGTGTATTCCCTGGATTTCCCAGGATTTTTTTTTCTGTTCTAGTTACTTTTGTTGTCTTGGGGAGCTGCACTGTTAAACACAGTTACCACCACAGATGTCTTCCCACAGAGGCCCTGGGAGTAGGCTCACAGAGTAAGCTCCCTGTCAGGTCAAATCAAAATAAGATCTAGGAAGTACAGAAAAGAAGAAAAAGGGGACGGGGAGAAAAAAAGAAAAGAAAAACAAACAAAAAGAACTCCCAGCGTCTATGAATGGGGCTTTTCCAGGGAGCTGCCAAACAGGTCAAAAGGTGCCAGTTATTTTTTTGGGAAGGGGGTTTCCTGCACTTCAAGTCTATGTATGCCAGAGATGGGGAGAGAGATGTGGGAGAGCTTAAAACCCCATAAAACTCACTTTTCTAAGAGTCAGCTATTTGTCTTGAATAAGCGCTGTCCTGTCACTAAGCTGTTTTGGTGAAGGAGATTCCGTAGGGAGTTTTGTTTGTTGTTTATTGTAGCTGGGTTCGCTGTTCTTGTTGCTTTCATGGAAGAACACATTTTGGAGGGTCCAGACATTTTGATAGCACTTGAATCTTTCCGATCCATTTGGGCAGAGGTGATGTTTTCATAATCCAGCTTATCCGTGACAGTGGAATGCCTTGCCGACATTCAGCCTTAAATGATTTTTGGTGATGTTTGCTGCATTCTGCATACTGCCTCCACATGGTTTATAGTTGTTGATTGTTTTTTTTTTAATATTTTAGATTGTTGTAAATTTTTAATTTTTTTTTTTTAGTTGCTGGTCCGCAGCTATGGATTCTTTGTTGCTCAGGGGTCCTTCCTACGACATCTTGTTAATTTCTGTTTTTATTTTTAATAAATTTTCTGCCTTTTTTTTGTTTTCTCTACAGACAATCATAAAATAACACACAATAACCTTTTAACTCTTTCTTTGCAATGTCTTTAAAATGTACTGGTTTGCTGCCTTAGGTTCCCACTGGGATCTCTAATGCAATGGTGGCTAGAAGTGTAATTATTGAATGTTCTTGCCTTGTGTCTGTTGTATGTGTATGTGCATGTGTGTGTGTGTGTGTGTGTGTGTGTGTGTGTGTGTGTGTGTGTGTGTGTGTTTGTGGTGCCTGGTATACATATGTGTGTGCATGTGTGCAGTGTGTGTATGTATATGGGGTGTGTGTGTGGGTGTGTGTGGTATGTGTGTGTTCACAGAGGCATTGTTCTATTTAGCCATGTGCAGCCATCACTAAAATCAACATTTCAGCATCTCAAATAGCAATTCCATATATAATAGAACTGAATCACATCTTGTTTCCTCCTACTGGCCCTGCCCCCAGCAAACATCAACTGACTTTCTGCTCTTATGAATTTAGATATTCTGAACATTTTATCCAAGTGGAATTCAACAATATGTGTTCTATTGTGGTCTTGGGGGAGGGTCTTTATTTCACTTAGAATAAGCTGTAAAGTTCATTTATGTTATATCTTGTTCCTGGCATTTATTTATTTACTGGTTTTTTTTGTTTGTTTGTTTTGTTTTTTTGTTTTTTTGAGACAGTGTTTCTCTGTGTAACAGTCCTGGCTGTCCTGGGACTCAACTCTATAGACCAGGTTGGCCTCAAACTTACAGACAGCCCCTGCCTCTGCCTCCCAAGTGCTAGGATGTACCATCACTGCCTGGGTCTTGATTTTATTTTTTGAAAATTTGTTTTTATTTATTATTATTTTTCATTTTATACATATGAATATTTAATATGTGTACTATGCCTGGTGCCCACAGAAGCCAGAGACAATCAGATGCTCTGCCACTGGTGTTACAGACAGTGGTAAGCTGCCACATGGGTGCTGGGAATTGAACCTGCATCCTCTGGAAGGGCAATCAGTGCTCTTAACCACTAAGTCATCTCTCCAGCCTGTTGATTGAAGCTGGTCTATTCTAGACCAGCATCCTATCAATCATGCTACGTGTCTTCTTGTGAGATTGTTTCAGGGCTTTTCAGGTATCTTATTTGTGGTTAAGGGAGTCCCAGTGTTCCTTTCCTAAGAGGTTTTTATTGTTTCCCAAACTGGTCATTGTATCAATGCCTTCTCAGCATCCAGTTAGATAATTACATGGTGTTTTCCCTTTCACACGGTATAATAAATGACAAGTGTGGTCTTTATAATTATCGTTGTATTCCTGGGATAAACCAGAGTGGTTATAGTGTGTCTTAATGCTGGTACATGTTGGCTGACGAGTAAGTTTAGCCTGCTGCTATTATTATTATTATTATTATTATTATTATTATTATTATTATTTCTTAGAGAAAAAAAAAGACAGGGTCTTTCCATGTAGCCCTGGCTTGCCCGGAACTCTCTGTGTAGGCTAGGCTGGCTTCAACTCATAGAGATCTACCTACCTCCTCTGAATGCTGGGTGCTAGCATACCCAGACCTTCCATTATCATTATCTACTTTAGATATTGAGGCTGTAAGAAGCAGGGGATGACTTGCCGTAGTTACACACATTTGCTTTTAATCCCAGCATTTATTTGCAAGGCAGGGGCAGACAGATCTTTGAGTTGAGGCCAGCCTGGTCTCCATAGAGAGTTCCAAGGCAATCAGAATCCTGTCTCAAAACAAACAAGCAGCAAAACAAAACAAAACAAAGCGAGGGACTTTTGCTTCTCTTTGAAGTTTGCACATAACTAAAATGATCCATTCTTGGAAGTTTTGTACAACTCATCTGCAAAATGCTCTAAGCCATTAAGAAAGAAAAAAATTTTAAATTACTATGAAGGTTTGTTTTGAGTCAGAGTCTCTGGCCTTAGAGTCCCAGTGTAGCAAAGGGTGACCTTGAACTTCTGAACTTACAGGCACGAGTGTAGCACCACGTTTGAGCAGTGCTGGATTTGGCTCCCAGGGCTTCCTGCTAGGCAAGTTTGCTTGCTTGCTTGCTTGCTTGCTTGCTTGCTTTCTTTCTTTCTTTCTTTCTTTCTTTCTTTCTTTCTTTCTTTCTTTCTTCCTTCCTTCCTTCCTTCCTTCCTTTCTTTTCTCTCTCTCTCTCTCTCTCCCTCTCTCTCTCTCTCTCCCTCTCTCTCTCTCTCTCTCTCTTTCTGTTGTTGTTGTTGTTTTTTCGAGACAGGGATTCTCTGTGTAGCCCTGGCTGTCCTGGAACTCACTCTGTAGACCAGGCTGGCCTCGAACTCAGAAATCTGCCTGCCTCTGCCTCCCAAGTGCTGGGATTAAAGGCGTGCGGCACCACTGCCCGGCTTAGGCAAGCTTTTGTGCTAACTACCAAACCTCAGTCTCAGCTCAGTATTTTGACATTTTAAACAACTTTACATGCATGGCGAGGTTCCATTTCTTCTTAGTTCATTCTGTTTTGTCATCTTCTTTTTTTTTTTTTTTTAAATCCTCATTTCACTTAGGTTTGGAAATTTATTGCTGTGAAGTTAATCACAGTCCTTTAGGGAGCTGTTGAAGTCCTGAGTGACTGTGTATTGTTGACAGAAGTCCAGCCATGACAAGAACCGCAATCCCTAACCCGTGGGAATTGGTAAAGCCTTCCTCTGGTCCATGTGCGGATGTTGACAGTCTGTGCAGAAACTAGCAACCACAGCTTCCTGCTCCCATATGACTGCTACCTAAGACTGCTCCCCACTAAGACCTGCTGATCCGCCTCCTGCACCCTCACAATAGACCCACGGAACTTCCTGGTGGTTGCATAGCTGCTGTCGTCCACCAGAGGGCGTACATCCCGCCCACTGCCAGCTTTTTCTGTCCGTGTGCCACTGGATTATTCCCTTTCAAAGCCTCCACATCTGTCTTCTTTCTTAGCTGGGATAGTATTTACTTGTGTTCTCTACCTCTTATCTTCCCAGACACATGATTGTGTTTTCAAGTAATTATCTTCTAGTTTTATTGGTTCTAGTTTTATTGGTGGTCAGTCTGGGTGGCAAGTACTCTTACCCACTGAGCCATCTCGAAGCCCCCCATCTCACCAGTCCTCTGAAAGGTTTTGCAGTGTTCCTTGAGACTTGTACAGGGTTCCTTCGGTTAGTGTTCTGTGTATTTGAGAGGAATATTGTGTTTGGGGTTCCCTCCATCTACCTCTGTGTATATATTCATCAAATCCACATTAGTTAAAAAACCAGACTTACAGCGTTACTACTGCTTTTCAGAATTCTTCTTTTTTCTGTTTTTGGAGACAGGATTTCACTATGTAGCCATCTGGAACTCCCAGTGTACCCTATGTAGATCAGGCTAGACTCAAAGGCATAGGCATCTGTTTACTGTCTCACAGAAGTCATGCCCACGTGATTTTTCTTATGAAGAATAAATAATTCAGAGATTGTTTATTGAAACCACCAATAATGATGATTAACATAATTTTGCCATCTAGAGAGCTATTAATTATTGTTTTATATGTGTTCTAGATGAGGAAAATTTTATAAAAAAATGTACATTTATTTTATCCATTGGTGAATTATGAGTGTATTGCTGCATAGCATTATATATCTTTGTGTGTGTGTCACTTGAGAGGAGAGAGAGAGAGAGAGAGAGAGAGAGAGAGAGAGAGAATGAATTAGTTATAGTTTCTATTGTTGCAGTGAACACCATGATACCATGATGATCAGTTTGGGGAGGGAAGGGTTTATTCAGCTTATATTTCCACATTGCTGTTCATCATCAAAGGAAATCAGGACAGGAACTCAAGCAGGCCAGGAATCTGGAAACAGGAGCTGATGCAGAGGCCTTGGAAAGGTGCTGCTTACTGGCTTGCTCAACCTTCTTTCTTCTTTTTTTTTTCAATTCATTTTTTTACACTCCATATTCCATCCCCCACCCTCCCCATCCACCCTCTGACTGCTCCACGTCCCACACCTTCTCCCTACCCCACCTGACCTCTAAACTCCCTGAGGCCTCCAGTCTTTTGAGGGTTAGGTGCATCATCTCTGAATGGACACAGACCCGGAAGCCCTCTACTGTATGTGTGTTGGGGGCCTCATATCAACTGGTGTATGCTGTCTGTTTGGTGGTCCAGTGTTTGAAAGATCTCAGGGGTCCAGGTTAATTAAGACTGCTGGTCCTCCTACAGGGTAGCTCTTCTCCTCAGTTTCTTTCGGCCTTCCCCAATTCAACAACAGGTGTCAGCTGCTTCTGTCCATTGGTTGGGTACAAATATCCCCATCTGGCTCTTTTAGCTGCTTGTTGGGTCTTTTGGAGGGCAGTCATGATCGATCCCCTTTTGTGAGTGCTCCATAGCCTCAGTAATAGTGTCAGGCCTTGGAACCTCCCCTTGAGCTGGATCTCACTTCAGGCCTGTCACTGGACCTTCTTTTCCTAGAACCCAGGACCATCAGCCCAGGGATGGATCCACCTACAATGGGCTGAGCCCTCCCCCATTGATCACTAATTGAGAAAATGCCTATAGATAGATTTCATGGAGGCAATTTTCAACTGAGGCTACTTCCTTTCTGGTGACTCTGGCTTATGTCAAGTTGACATACAAAACCAGTGGAGGGCAGGAGGGGAACGGGGGAGGGAAGGAGGGAGGGAGGGAGAGAGAGAGAGAGACAGAGAGGAAGAGAGAGAGAGAGAGAGAGAGAGAGAGAGAGAGAGAGAGAGAGAGAGAGAGAGAGAGAGAGATCTTGCTATGTTTCCCAGGCAGGCTTTGAATTCCTAACCAGCAGTCTTCCCTCAGCCTCTGGGATGGCTTGGCTACAGGCATGCATGCCACTGCACCAACTATGTCTCTGCCTGTCATAAGACTTGCTGTACCTGTCACTTTCCCTCACTGTGACCAAAATAGTGGAAATAACAACTTAGAGGAAAGATTAATTTGGGGTTATGATTTTAGAGTCTAGTCCACAGTCCTCAGTTTTGCTGTGAGGAGGGCCAACATCGTGGCGTTGGGTGCAGGGGGAGGGGGAGGGTATGGCGTGTGCTGTCATACCTGCCACAACCTCAGCTTTTAAACACAGATGCTATTTACAATTTTCACAGCTTATAATGATATTGAGACTGGTGATTAGGTTCTTGGGGCTGGAGTCTCTCTGGCTCAGTGGTTAAGAACGCCTACTTCTCCCCCACCATTGCCTCTTGCCACCTATGGCAGGTGGGAGAGCTGGCCCTGGGGTCACAAGAGCAGGAGAGCTGGCCTTGCCCCTCACCTGCCCAACATGTCGCCTGTGCAGCACAGCAGAGCTGGCCCTGGACATGGGGGACGCTGATAAGCTGGCCCTCAGAACATGAGCACAGGAGAGCCAGCCCTCCCACTTGTCTGCTATGCAGTTAAAAACAAGGGAGAGATGTCCCCCTCCCCTCCCTTGTCTCTCACCATCTACAGCAGGCAGGAGATCTGGCCCTGGGTTCATAAGAGTGGAGAACTGACCCTATTATTCACCAGCTTCAACATCTGGGAGAGTGGGCCCTGAACCTCACAGGGGCAGCACGGTAGAGCTGGTCCCGATGGCATGGGTACTGGTCAGTCAGCCCCAAGGGCATGAGCACAGGAGAGTTGGCTCTGTCCTTGTTGGCTGCAGCATTGGATGGGCCAGCTGGGGCAGGGTAGGAAAGCTCATCCTGCAGGCTGACCAGTTCAGATACCTCTCAGACCAACATACAGGGCTTTGAGTTGGTCTGCCCCAATATCTATCCTGTTGATGAATTCCTGGAGTGCGTAAAGGGTCTGGTCCTACAGATCTAAAACTACAGGATCTCCATGACACAGGTCAACAACAGAATATCCTAGAGGAGTCCCAGTGAGGTTCCAGTATTGATAGTGTAGCAGAAACCAGAGGTCTTGAACTAGACCAATGACCATTGTAATGAACATATGTAAGCAAATAGGTGTGGACAAAAGGCTATACTGTGGGACACACTGTGACATCCTAGAGCTTCCATGACAAGATTTCTTTCTCTGTTGGGGAGTAGGTTGCAAGGTAGGAGGGTGGGTACAAGAGGAGGGAGAGACAAGTGGGATTGGGGTGTATGATATGAAGTTCACAGGAAACCAATAAAAAGTTAAAAGAAGGAGGAGGAGGAGGAGGAGAAAAAGAAAGAAAGAAAGAAAGAAAGAAAGAAAGAAAGAAAGAAAGAAAGAAAGAAAGAGAGAGAGAGAGAAAGAAAGAAAGAAAGGAAGGAAGAAAGAAAGGATGGAAGAAAGAAAGAAAGGAAGGAAGGAAGGAAGGAAGGAAGAAAGAAAGAAAGAAAGAAAGAAAGAAAGAAAAGAAAGGAAGGAAGAAAGGAAGAAAGAAAGAGCAAGCAAACTTGCTGCTCACCAGACATTAATGGTGGACAGCTTCAATACCAGCAATTATGTGGCAGAGGCAGGTGAATCTCTGAGTTCTAGGACAGCCTGGCCTTCAGAGCAAGTTCCAGGATAACCAGGGCTACAGAGAAGGACACCCTGTCTCAGAACAAAAAGTGTTCAGCTCGTCCCTTAGGAAGCTCCTAACTGCCTGTAACTCCAGCTTCAGGAGACCCCCCCCCCCCCGTGGTCCTCCGAGAGCAGCTGCTCTCACATGCACATGCCCAGCCCCCTCCCCACAAAACACACACAGTTAAAAATTAAATAAACATTTAAAATGATGGCAACCAAAAAATTTAGAAGTTCGTGTGCATTCAAGAACATATTTTTTTTCCTTCATGCAAGTTGCTAAAAGTGGAACTGCTGGACTTAGGGTCATAAATACTAACCATGATTACATGTACAGCCCCAAAGTTATACCTCTTTCCTGTGGCCACTGGAAAACGTCAGAGCCCACGTGTTTAGAAAGCTGACCTAATCTGATTTCTGCTATCATTACCTGTTGTCAGGTGGACACTTACACCGTTGCTTTGATTGACATTTTTCCTGTTAGCCTTGAACGCCTGTACATTTTCCCATACCTGTCGGCTGCTTGAGCACCTAGGGCAAACTGTGCACTTATTTTGGATAACTAAATTTTATGTCACGTATACTATATATTCAGGTTGGAAACCTTTGGGTTTTTTTTTTTTTCTGTGAAGATTTTCTTTCCACAGAATATCACCTGCACTTTAATGTAATGTTTATGGTAATTTTTACACAGGGATATTCAAATCAATCTTTCCCTTCATAATTTCTGATTTTGGGGTCAGTTACCATTCCAACATGATACACATGCTTCCTTCTTTTTCTTCTAGACTCTTTTCTCACTTGGGTTGAGTTTCAGCCTACAGAGCTCTCAGTCAGTCAGGGACTTCTAAGTAGTCTAAGATGTGGTGCACAACCCACACTTTCTTTTTCTCCTACTGATTCGCTAGTTGCCAACCTAGACCATTTATCAAATAGCGGATCTTATTCTCTTTAATGCATTTGAGTCCATTCAGACACTCTGGCAAACTGAGTCTTCTCACGGACGGACCAACAGCATGGTTGACAGAACTGGGGCCCTGAGCCACTCACTCAGTCTGTTATTGTTGGCTTTCCCTTTTTAAGGTTTTATTTAAACCTTTCCATACAATATGCTTTGATCACAATCTCCTCCATGATCCTTCCTACCTTTCTACCCAGCCAACATTGTATTCTCTCTCTCTCTCTCTCTCTCTCTCTCTCAAAGAAAAGGAAAACCACAAAAATCAAAACAGAAAAAGAAAGAAAATCAGAAAGACAAAAACAAACAAACAACAAACAGACGGAGCTTGCTCTGTAGCTCTAGGCTGTTTGCAAACTTGAATCTCCCAGTCCTGGCCTCTCCCTTGTTGGGATTATAGACGTGTGCATGTGCTCCTGTGCCTAATTTTCATCTCAGATGGAGACTTCCCCCCTCATGGTTAAGACTCAGAGTTTCTTGACTCTCTGTATCTGATGGTTTTTCATGATGAAGTGTAAGACAGCCTTGCCACCTCGATTCCCCAATCCTTAGCTGGCTTTTGAGTGCAGTGATATCATATTTATACACTCATTGGAGAAAGAGTGGGCATATGTCATAACATCATTTTACAACTCAGAAAACAATGTCTTTTTGCTGGGAGTGGTGGAAACGGCCTTTAATCCCAGTACTTAGGAGGCAGAGGGAGGCAGGTTTCTGTGAATTTGAGGGCAGCCTGATCTACAGAATGAGTTCCAGGCCAACCAGGGCTACTTTGTCTGTTATAAATGGAAAAGAAAACAGTCTTACATATCTGAGGCTGGTCTCCATCTCACTATGTAACTGAGGACGACTGTGAACTTCTATCTTCCTACCTCCCTCTCCCGAGGGCTGGGAACTCTGATGTGCCTCACTTCGTGCAGCCCTGGGGATTGAACCCAGGACAGTCTTGGTTAGGTAAGTACTCTATCAACTGAACCACACCCCTGGCCCAACTGTGCAATTTTTATGAGTTTTATGGAGATGTGTTTCACACAGCATATAATTTAGCCATTTAAAATCTCCAACTCAAAGGCAGGTCTGGAGAAAGAAGACCTCTGGTCACACAGGGAAGTCAAGGTCAGCCTGGGAACTTAGTGAGAGGGTGGAAGAGTGGAGAGCAAGAGAGCAATGAACAAGCACGCCCTGGATAGAGCTCTAGCCTAGAGTGCACAAAGCCCAGTCATAATAGGTTCAGTCCTCAGTAAAACACACACACACACACACACACACACACACACACACACACACACACTCACTCACTTCTGTGTATTTTAATATACTCAAAATCATTTGCTCATGACCACAGTGGAGGTGTTTGAACATTTCCAACACTCCCAAAAGAATTCAAATACCCATTAGTTTTTAGCTCCTGTTCCCCAACCTCTCGGCCTCAGGCGATCATCAATCTCCTTTCTGTCTCTCCAGACCTGTCCTCATGGGACAGTTCATAGAAATGGAATCAAGGTGTGGCCCCTTCTCAATGGCTGCTTTCCCTTGAAACATGTGCAAGGTTCGTCTGCAGCTAGCAAATACCACAACTTAATTTCTGCAGAGGCCAAGTAATAACATTGTATAAACACACTACGTGTATCCACTGATCAGTTGGTGGCTCTATGTAGTACTTCTGTCTTTGGCTATCTTGAACAACGCTGTTATGAATATTCACACTCAAGGTTTTGTGTGGTTTTTATTCCTCTTGAGTTTATAGCTGGGATTAGAATTGTTAGGTCCCGTGGTAACTCTGCTTCTAATATTTTGAGCGATTACCAGACTATTTTCCAGGATGACTGTGCCATTGAACGCTCCCACCAGCAGTACGAGCCTGAGGGTTCCAACTTCTGTCCTTGTCAATATCTGCTAATATTTGTCTTCTCAATAATAGAGCGAAATAGTTCATTGCAATTCTGATCATGTTGGCTTTTTTTTTCCAGGACAGGTTTTCTCTGTGTAGCCCTGGCTGTCCTAGAATTCACTCTGTACACCAGGCTGGCCTCGAACTGAGAGAGATCCACCTGCCTCTGCCTCCTGGAGTGCTGGGATTAAAGGCATGTGCCATCACTCCCCAGCCATGCCCATGTTTTCTTCTTTGAATTTTGTGGTCTTAGCTCTGATATCTAAGTCTTTCAACTGTTTTGAGCTAAGCTTTGTGTGTGGTGTTGTGTCAGGGACCTAGCTTCACCGATTTGCACATGGATATCCAGGGGTGCCAGCTCTATCGGCGGCAAAGACTGTTCACTTCCCTTTCAAATGGTCTTGGCACTTGGGCCTAAATGAGTAAAAAATAAATAGCTGTAAAGTGAGGTTTAAATGCTGACTCTCCATCTTGCTCCTCTCATCCGTCTCTGTAGGATAACCTCAGCGTCCTGGCTGCTGTAGTGTTCCTCCGAGTCTTGGAACGACAGAATGTGTGTCTTCCCACCTTTCACCTTCCCCGGGTGTTTTGCTTGTTCTGAGTCCCTGTCCTGTTTTACTCAAAGGCACCTTGGGTGCTGGTGTGGATAAAATAGGCTGCATTTTTTTCTATTGTATTTCCTATTTGGTCCCCGCTGGTGTACAGAGAGTTACTGAATGTCGTATGTTTGTTTTGTATACAGTTCCTTTACTGAATTCCCTTATTGGTTCTAAATATCTTCCAACCCATTCGTTGTGGTAGGTAGACAATCACATACATACATACATACATGCATACATATATGCATGCATACATACATACATAATTTGTTCATAATGATAAGCTTGACTTTTCTTTCCCAAATTTATCCCTCTGTTTTCTTCTCCCATTATTCTTTGTCTGATTCACAGTGACAAAGATCCTTGTTTTCATAGGGATGCTTTTATTATTAGAGACTGCATCTCTTCTTCATCCCTCCTCCTTATTAGGCACCATGCTGCAGTTTGATGAGGACAAATACCATTTATCACGTCACCAAAGCCACCTTGTATTTCTAGTCACTGAGTTCTCATCAGGGGACATCCCATCAGGGTAATTATATTGCTGGGTCTCCTGAGCCCTATTCATATGATGAACAACATTAATAAACTTTACATTGATTTCCCCTTTTATAAACTAATTGTCTCCCCTCCAGTGGGAACAAATGAGCTCACATTAGCAGAAATAGCTCAGGTTTCAGAGGCACATGGTCCCACCTGTATAATATAGAACAGATGTCACCGGCTGAAGGCTGGCGTGTCATATATCCATTCGGCTTATAAGGAAGGGGTTTTAAAATACTGTTTTGAATTAGTCAACAGCATTGAAAGATTAGGGAATTTCAGATAAGAATTCCAATTTCCTTTTTGTCTTTAAATCTCTTAAGATCTGGCCATTCTGGTTCTTGCGTTTCCACATGGCCACAGCAGGCTGAGGCTGGGCCCCAGGGGCTCTCTTGAGAGGTCTCTTCATCTACCTCATTAGCATTCTATCTGTACCCTATTGTCTCGATAGTCAATTGTTTCCTAGACACAAGGGTCAAGGGTCAGTTACCCGTTTTTTTTTTTTTTATTTGTGCAATTGCGTTTCTTATAATGGAATTAGGTGAAAGTGAAATATTTCTTATAATGATGTCTCTAGAAAATGTAGAGGAAATAAAAGAGGCCAAGAGGGCTCTGTGCATCAAGAGACACAGGGAAGCATACTTCATGGTGGATATGAAGAGTGTTCTTGGGGAGTTAATACGCAGTGGGTGTCTGTTGAAAGAATTTGATGTAAAACGCCACCAGAAAATAAAACATTACAAGAAGAATATTTAAAAGTTGCATTGATGTAGGAACACACACACACTCACACACAGATTCACACACACTAACACACACTCACTCACACATACTCACACACACTCACACACACTGTCACACACACACACACACACACACACACACACACACACACACACACACACTTTTCCACCAGGATCATTTGAGGAAGCTTTAAAGTATAAGCTAGGCCTCTATGAAATGTCACGATGTGTTAAGGAAAACTCCTGTCCTGAGTCTGTCCCTGAGTTTGACCTGCCTGGCTTGCAGAGATATTTATGTTTCTAATCTTCGCTCAGGTCTTCTTGGTTATTTCTGAGGAGTTTCCCAGCAGTGAGCGTGCTGGGCTCAGTCTCTCTGGGAAGACTAGAGTACAAGGCATTGAAATCTCACACTTACCCTCATCTCTAAGAGACCAGAGCTGAGGCATGTTCCTTCCCAGCCTCCTTGGGCTCTTGCTCTGTGGTGCCTAAGCTCTCAGGGGCCCTGATAGAAACATCTTATTTCCCCTGCCCTTGGAATTCTTTCCCCATAACGTTCAGATGCTAACCTATGAAGCTGACCTGGTGCAAGGGTCACAGCCACAGAGAAAGCAACACCAAGGGGCTGATTTGGGAGAGACAGCGATGATGCAGTTTGGCTCCACATCTACCAGTTTCTCAAAGTCCAATCTGAATTTTAAAATGGTTGACACACGGGCCAGACCCTGAGCCTTCCCTCCCCTCATACCCAGGGCCACCCATAAACTCCTTGCAAGTCCTCAACTCAACCTGGTGAGTGTGCACAGGGTGACTCATGTGTCCCTAGGCCACTTGATTTTGCTGTTTGTTTTTTGGCAGAGTCCTCACTATGTAGTGCTAGCTGGCCTAGAGTTTACAGAGACATGCTTGCAGCTGCATCCTGGGTGCTGGGGTTAAAGGTGTATGCCACCTAGTCTTCTTGAGACATCAGACATATTCTAATCTTCTTAACCTCACTGGGATGGCAACATTCCTTAAAGCTTACTTGATGCGCCTTTTAGATTTGCTTATTTTATTTTATGTGGTACGAGTGCTTGCCTGCATGCATGTATTACAAACGGTGTTTGTGGCTGGATGCTGTGGAGGTCAGAAGCAGGTGTTAGATTCCCTGGAACTGGAGTTACAGATGGTTGTAAGCCACCACCCTGGGAGGGCTGAGAACCGAGCTTGGCTCCTCCGAAAGAGCAATAGCTGCTCTTAGCCACGGAGCCATATCTCCAGCCCCAATCAACACCACATTGGCACAGCACATTACTTTCTTTTCCCTTTTTTAAAAATTGAAACAAGGTGTCATGTAGCCTAGGCTGGCCTTAAACTTGTGTATAGTCGGATGACTTTGAACTTCTAACCCTCCTGTGTCTACCTCTCAAGTGCTAGTATCACAGGTGTGCCACACTGTGCTGGGTTTATGTGGTGCTAGGGGGCAAACCCAGGCCTTTGTGCATGCCAGGCAAGCACTTTACCAATGGAGTTGTATTTTCTGCTCTAAACTGTTTTATTTTAACAACTTACACCTGTTTTTTGTTTGTTTGTGGGTTTTTTGTTTGTTTGTTTTTAAGATTTTGCTCCTTTATCATTTTCATCTGCAGTTCACCACGTTTTAGTATCAGGTTGAAATGAGAACTCTTTAAGTAGTTTTTTTAAGATCTGCAAATTTTAATTTTTTTAAGTGTTGGCTTATATTTAGAAATAATTTGAACTGGCTAAAAGAAAAAGCTGTAAATATGTAGTCTCTATAAAGCTTTGCCTAACTCTCCCAAATATCACTATTGAACATGAAATTAGAATTGAAGTTAGAATTGAGGGCTAGAGAGATGGCTCAGCTTAAAACCACTGCTCTTCCATAGGAACCTGGCTCAGCTGCCAGCATCCCCGGGTAAAAACCCATTGTCACTCCAATTCCAGGGGCATCTGACTCTCTCTTCTGGCCTGGGAGGGTACATCATATGTGTGGTGCAGACATGCATGCAGACAAAATAACCATACACATAGAATAAAAATAAACCTTAAAAATTTTACAACTAGGCCGGGCGTGGTGGTGCACGCCTTTAATCCTAGCACTCAGGAGGCAAAGGCAGGCGGATTTCAGAGTTCGAGGCCAGTCTGGTCTACAAAGTGAGTTCCAGGACAGCCAGGGCTATACAGAGAAACCCTGTCTCAAAAAAACAAAAACAAACAAAAAAAAATTACAACTAGTATAGTACAGTAGCATTGAGACTGGATCTTGCTACGTAGTTCAGGGTGGCCTTAAACTCATTACTTTCCTGCCTTTAGCCTGTCCAGTGTTGGGATTACCAGCATATGCCAACATGGCCAGCTTGATGTTATGAGTAGGTTTTATTCAAATGTTGCCATTGATTCCACTAAACTTCCTTCTTTTGGTCCAAGACCCAATCTTGGATCTCTTATTACACTTAACTATTGTGTGACAATGGTCCTCCAGTCTTTATGTGCCTCATCCATGAAATGGGTATTTTGTAGAATGACTCTCAGTGTGGGTGAGTCTGGTTTGTCCCCCATGGTTAGACTGAGGCAAAACATTTTAGGCACGTACATCTCAGAAATGACACGTCATTCTCAGGCCCTAGAATCACGTCACTCCATATGATGTCGTCAGTTTTGTTCAGTTGGCATAGGGGTGTCTGCCTGGTTTCTCTACTGCTAAGTTTCTGTTTTCTCCTTGTGGCGGTTATAGATCTGATGGGAAGTTATTAAGCAAAGCAAATAGCTCATTTTTTTAGTCCCTTCAGGCTGCAATATCAAAAACACCACACATGAAGTGACTGAAGGTCAACAAACATTTCTTCCTTCCTTCCTTCCTTCCTTCCTTCCTTCCTTCCTTCCTTCCTTCCTTCCTTCCTTCCTACGTTTCTTTTTGTTTGCTTGTTTGTTTTGCTTTGTTTTTTTTTTTTTGACACAAGATCTCTCTCTATAGCCCTGACTGTCCTGGAACTCACTGTGTAGACCAGGCTGGCCTCAAACTTACAGAGATCTGCCTGCCTCTGCTTTCTGAGTGCTGGGATTAGAGGCATGTGCCACCACACCCAGCCTTAGCAATTCCTTAATAATTTAGTCTACAACCCTTACATAGTCTCCCAAACACTGAAAACACAAATGTGAATGTTTTATTTTCCCTACCAGTTTTCACTAGCTTGCTTTCTTCCTTTCTTTCTTCCTTCCTTCCTTCCTTCCTTCCTTTCTTTCTTTCTTTCTTTCTTTCTTTCTTTCTTTCTTTCTTTCTCTCTTTCTTTCTTTCTTTCTTTCTCTTTTCCTCTTCTTCTTCTCCTTCTCCTCTTCCTCCTCCTCCTCCTCCTTCCCTCCTCCTCCTCCTCCTCCTCCTCCTCCTCCTCCTCCTCCTCCTCCTCCTCCTCCTTCTTTTGGAAGTATAGGCTAGAGGATTCCGGCTGTTGCCATTTTGTCAGATTCTCTTGACTATCCCTCTGGGTCACCTTCTGCTTCCCAGCTCCTCTGGGCTCAGTCTTTTCCCAGGAATGAATGGCAACTGATATGACCTGTTGTCTGGCTATGAGTACAGACTGAATAACTGAGGGGAGGCAATATAAACAGAAATCAGACTGTGGAAGGGCAAGGAGGGATGAAAAACTCAGGGCAGACTGCCTCGTGTCCTATGTGCTGAGGTACGGTTTACCATGAGCAGATAGTTTGGCTTTTAGGAAAGCATGCTAAGAGTTTGGATGTGAGCTGGCTGACTAGGCTTCCTGTGTTGGAAGCGTCGTCCTCTGCATGGTGCTGTCAGGAGCTGGAGCCTGTGGGGAGGGAATGAGATCCCAGGGCGTCTCGGCACTGACGACTGAGGTACAGAGGTGCAGAAGCACCAGAACCACAGGTTTTCCACTCAAGAGAGAAGTCCAGGCTACCATTTTGAATGGGATGGACAGATGGACCAAAGTGCTCTGGGAAAAGAGAAGCCAACTCATGCAAACATGCAAGGCTTCCAATGCTAAAGAGAAGATGAAGAAAAAGAAGCCAGAAACAGAGGTCTGAAGTGAAGGGTCTCCAGGGACCAGGGGAGTTTCCTCAGAAAGGTAGCAACAGTAAGCCACATGCTGGATCTGGCCTTTAGGGCTTTCCTGGTGACCTTTTTCTAGAACATAGTGGACTAAATGTAAGATGAGGAAGTCAAAACAGGGCAGGCTGCTCTCTGAAAACATCAGACAACGAAGGGAAGCAGGGGGATTACAAATAGCCTTGTTTGTAAGAGGAAACAACAGAGCTGTACAGTGGTGGGAATGTAACCAGGTGGCACCACCGAGTGACAGAGGCACCCATGGGTCTTTCCAGCTGCACTGGGGACACTGCTTCTAGTGGCTGTCACTTTAATTTCTGTCCAGAAGATGCCAGGTGCTCTTGAGGTCTGGTGGTTGGCCCTGCAGGGACAACAACACACCCCAGTGTTGAAGGGAGGAAAATTTCAAACTCAACATCTGCGCCACAGCTGCTAGTAAGAAAGAGGGTGTGCCATTGGAGGGCAGCATCGCTGGGTTTCTGAGGTCCTGAGCTTCCCGGGGTTTTAGCTTTATTCTGCCTTCAGTTTTGGGAATAGCAAGAATGCAGAAGAAGTCAAACATTCCACAACTTCTCTAGCACATTCCTGGACTGTGAAATGCGCTCTTCTCTATCTTCTCCTTCAGGCACCTACTGCCAATCTTGTCTGCTTCTTTACAGTGAAGCCTGCTTCCTCCATCCCTCTCCTCCAAATGTCAACATGTTTGTGAATAAAGTAGAGACTGGGGAGAGAGTTGTATGGACCACATTGCCCACGGCCGGGCTCCTCACCTGTAAACAGGTAGTTGGGATGGAGATCACTGTGGCTAGACCTATGGTGGGCATTGAGCCCCTTCCCACCTAGTTCCAACTTCTGCGCCCGCCCAAAGGGTACTTTCTGTTTCTGTCTATTTAGGGAAGTTGCTTTTTCTTGGTATTTAGGGAGTCAGGAAAAGAAAAACCATTGGGTTTTTACATTAGCTTTCAGGTAGGGTTGTGGCTTTTGAGCAACAATAACGTATGACCTTGTGGTCGGTTCTAGATCTACTACTGGGAAGGTGGAACCCAGCTGAAGTGATGAGAGATTCTGGTACCGTGTAGAGGTGGTGGGTTGTGAGATCAGAGGTTGCAGAAGCAGTGCTGGAAGTTTGGATTGGTTGGAAGTTTCTAGGAAGATTCCTGTAGACGGAATAGAGGAATCAGGGTGCTTACTCCTCAGCACATCAGGGGTGCAGGCCTTTTAAGGGTTAAGAGCACCCGAAAAATAGAAGTAGTAGGAGGAAGTGGGGCGCTGGGTCGCATTGCGAGAAGGAAGCAGCTCATCGGAGCTTCCTCTTTCTCCTCCTTCCCCGAAGCCCCCACCCACCCCTCCTGCACAGACAAAACGCTCTTCCGCCCCACGGAACCTCACCTTACTTTTGGGGAGCTGTGTTACTCAGTACTGGTACACAAGCCGAAGCGGATGGGGTCCTAGCGCAGGGCAACTGCTTTGAGTCCTAAACTCTAGGGCTGGATGTACCGGCTTGACACAATCGAGCCACCAGAGGGCGAGAGAGCCCGGCTGGGCGGCTAGCCCTGGTCATACCCCGCCCCCAAAGCCCCGCCCCAAAGGCCCCGCCTCCCCTAGGGTTGTAGAGACCCGGCAGATGCTGGGACTTGCTGCCCGGTTCCAGCCGCTGAGCGGTGGTCGGGGGCCTCACCCCAACTGCTGAGAGTCGCCGCAGGAGAGGGGCTCGGCGCCCGGCGCCCAGCGGGGACTGCAGGTGTGTAGCTGGACAGCCAGGGGGTGCTGAGGACGCGTATAAGAGCTCGAAGCACAGCCAGAGCAGGTTGGGACCATTCTGGAGTAGTGTGCTCCAACTGCAGCCGGTAGGCTGGACAGTTGGCGACCTTCTAGTTCTATAGTTAAGGTCCACCTAGGGGACCGGGGCCCACAAACCCATGGGACAAACCCAGAGGCAGAAGGGGCGTCCCAGGACTGTTCATCAAGATTGAAGTAGCTATGCGGCCAAGTGTGTGTGTGTGTGTGTGCAGCCTCCTGCTGGGTTACAAGCCACCGTGTGCTCTGGAGTGAAGGAACCTGCCTGTCTCTGGCTCTGAACTCTCTGGAGGAACGTGGACAACAGGAGTTGTTTGGCATCAGGACCGGGGCGTTATCCTCCACCGAGCCTCAGGCTGCCCAAAGTTAGTGACTCTCAGACGCGGCTGCGGGCTGGGAATTGCGCGCCCAGCACAGTGTTTACACGCCGGAGACACGCGAGTATGAGTGTGTGAATGTATACACGTGTGTGCATGGTAGGACTGGCATGATGGCCCATCCTAGGGTGGTAGTAGTAAATATGCAAGAAGTTCAGGACAGTAGGAGGAAGGAGGCTGTTCAGAGGGAAAAGGAAGGCGAGATGAAAGCAGCAGGATGTGGTATGAAGTGAGTTAAGCCTCCTGTCGAGAGGAGGGGTGGCTTTTGGCAACAGGAGGTCTAAAAGCAGGCCAACTCACCTGAAGGCCTTTTCTGAATGGCGGTCCACTTTGCTTTCCTTGCCTGGTAAGGCCCGGTTCCCAGAGCAGAGCTATGCTCCTGTAATGCCTGTCGAGTCTTTGGAACCCAGTTGTACAGTACAGCTTTCCAAGGTGAAACACATTTTAAATAGGGTTCTTAAGCCTTGATGGGGGAGTTTGCTTGGTAAGGTGTAAGACGGAATAGAGACCTGAAGTCCAGCCAGGTTCTGGCATATGACATCTCCTTATTTGTAAAACTGGCTGTGTATGTCTGAGCTGCAGTGTCAGGTCAGAAATGAAAGAACACAACGCAATGAGAGCTTCGTGGGCAACCCTCCACTGTGATTGTTACAAGCTCTTACAAGCACATAGAATCTGTATGTTTAAAGAGACTCATTCCCACCGAGGGGCTGAACTGTGCGCTACGTAAACGTGTGTGTGTGTGTGTGTGTGTGTGTGTGTGTGTATGTGTGTGTGTGTAGCCTGGTGTTTGAGCCTTTGGTCCAAATGAGCAGCAACGAATATTACCTATAAGGATATATCCTCAATTTGGAGATGTACATGTGGTTCACATTTTATTTCCATATATCAGTTATTATTTAAAACATTTGTTATTTAATTTGTGGCTGTGGATGAGAGCGTACACGTGCAGGCTTGCTATGGTACATATGGTGGTCAAAGGGCACCTGGAAGGGGTCTGTCCTCTCCTACCCTGTGAGTCCCAGGGACTCAGGTTGTCAAGCAAAGCAGGAAGCTGTCTCATCTGCTCTGTCATTTCTGAGACAATCTCAGCCTGTGCCCCAGGCTGGCCTCCGACTCAGTAGGTAGCCGAGGCTGGCCTTGAGCTCCACTTCACACTCGAAGTTTAGCAATTAAAGTTAACAGATTACTATCATAATAAGCCCTGATATTTCTTTCTTGTCAATACACAAAGTAGTGGTGCATCTTTACAACTGATGGCATCTTACAGTTTGTTAAATACAGGGTATATTTACAGATTGGAGGGAATATTTTTTAGAGGTACATGGGTACACACAGAATTGTGTCAGTCTTCTATCTTGCATACATTTAAAAAATCGAACCTCATTGACATTTTGTGGTATCTAGGTTTTTTGTTTGTTTGTTTTTTTTTTTCTGGGTGTTAATTGTTTTTTGTTTTTTGCTTTGTTTGGTTTTTGAGACAGTCTCACTGTGTATCTCCTAGCTGACCTGAAACTCACTTGTGTATACCAGGCTGACCTTAAATTCACAGACATCTGCCTACCTCTTATACCCAAATGCTTTTTTGAATTGCTTTCAGCAGGGATTAAAAACATGCACCTCCACAGCTGGCCTGATGGGATCTAGTTTTAAAGACAGTGTTGCCTGCTTTGTTGGGTGGAACACATCCGACCTGATTCAGTAGCTTTTCCTGAACGTGATCAGATACTTTGAACCCACCCTTCTCCTTTGTACCTTGGGTCTGCTTCTGATACATTTCCCTCCATCTCTTCCATCTTTCTACAGCACGTCTCCCCCTTTGGCTACACTTCTGTGGTGTATTGGACACTGTGCTAAGTGCTTCGTGCCCTTTCATCTTGATATCCACGCTCTGAGATAGCTGTCGCTATCACTCCCGTTTTACAGATAAGGAAATGGGGTGCTGAAGCCACTCAATCAGAAAGTGCCAGACTTGGGGTGATTCCAGCATCTGCTCTTGACCAGAGGAGAGAAGGCCCCAGTGGTGGGCTGTGGTTTTGCTTCTAGGCTGGCTGGCAGCTAGCTTTTGGATCATTGGCATCTATGCTTCTGGGTGATATCACAGATATCACATGGGGGTGATAAAGGAGAAAGTAGGTAACTGTTATAGCTCAGAGCATGAGTCTCCTAACTCTCTCATTTGGGTCCCAGATTCTGGCCAATAGAGGTTGGCCTCAGGGGTGGGGCGCCTGCATCCTGTTGCTATGGTGATGGAAGACTCCCAAATCTGAGTGATTCATTCTTTAGCTGAAAGCCCAAAGAAGGGTATCTAGGCCTCCGACCCCCAACCTACATCCACCCTCCTGCTTTCTCTTATGAAGCTCAGGAAGTCCTTCAGCTTTGAACATACTGTTTCATCTCCTCAGACTGCTCTTCCCTTCCTCTACTTGCCGAGTAAACGGAAAGTTCCTCCCTGGGTGAAAGGTTTAAGGTCCATCTTCCAGAGTCTTCCCTGACCTCTCCTCTCACCGTGTAACACTCTGCTACCATCCCTCTGTGGGTTCCCAGCATAGCACTGACTGCCCTGGTCCATGGGGAATGATCAGGGACAGACACAGCTACGGCCTGTTCATGATCAGCATGGCATTAAACTGTCACCACCAGATTCCCTAGGATCTCCCAGGCAAGAAGCCCTTCGTGTGCAACCCCAGTAGGGGTTGCCTAGATGCAGGATAGTGTCAGGGCCAGCAGGGTGGGGTCCCCAGAGACTGTTGTGCTTTTCATTTTCGTGTCCTCTGGAGTCTTGTTATTGTGTTGACCTAGGCAAATGAGCCGTGTGGTTTCTTCCTGGGGGTGGGGGCAGGGCTGGGATGTGAAGATTAAAGGTGGATTCTAGCCTATGGGTCTTGCTTGCTTCTACCTCTCTCCTCCACTCCTAGCCACACAGCCTTGATTACAATCAGATGCCTCTCTGAGTGTCATTTCCCCTGACTATATGGCGGCAGTGTGGCATTTGAGCTGGCCTAACCTGCTATGGAAGCATGGCAGTTTCTTATGGGACATGTTTTCTTATGGAACATGCTCAGTGTACAGTCACTGTCCAGGCTCAGACATGGGAGGGCAAACATGGTTCCTGTTCTCAAGGAGATGTGGCCTAGTGGTTCAGGACATACGACACAGAAATCATCTTGTGATACGCATGAGAAAGGCACGCTGCTGTGGGGTTACAGGAAGGGAGTTTGGGGTTTAGGGTTATGTCATAGTTTACTTGAGACTTGAGAGATATAATGCTCATGGTAATAATAAAAAGAGCATTTGAAAGTTACTTGCTTATGGCTCTGTGGATATCTTCTCTCTTGAGTTTGCCTCCCAATAACTTGGAGTGTATGTATGATTATGAGGGGTTTCTGTCTTTTGAAATTAGATGTAACAACCAATAGTAGTGACTTGGTTCTATTTCTGATGTGGACCAAGGGCTCTTTGAGTACTCCCTCCTCTTCCGTTATTCCAAGGTGCATTTTGTGGACATCGAAGTCTTAAATTCTGTTGCACTGGGGGAAGGCTCCCTCTTCTTCTCTGTTCTCTGCTGGAGAGCACGCCTGTCTCAGGATCCTTTGTGGCCATGCGTTTTGTTAGTAGCCCAGGGAGTCTATACCCACTGGAAGTTCTACCCGTTGAAGCCACACCCTTATCTGGTGTCTCTTGGGCACCCTGTTCTTGCCATGTTCAGAAACCCAGCTCCTGATTCTCTGTATCATGTAATATGGATCCTTTTTCTCCATCTAAGAAACAGGTTGTTTCCAAGAACCCCAACATCCACTCAGATGTATGGTTGAATGTTTGTTCCTGTGTGGCTCTGTGGTGTGGGCTCTTGTCAGGCAAATCTTCACACAGCCACTTCCACCCAACCTGGTCGACGTGGCCAACCTCTTCTGGGGGTTTTCTGCATTAGTTAGATCACGTCATCTACACCTACAGCTCTTCCAGAAGAGTTTCAAACACTCTCTCGGCCAGTGGCTTTCAACCTTCCTAATGCCTTTAATACAGTGCGTTTCTTGTGTTGTGCTAACCCCCAACCATAAAATTATTTAGGTTGCTACTTCACAACTAATTTTGCTACTATTATAAATTGTAATGTAAATATCTGTGTTTTCCGATGGTCTTGTGGTCTTACCCCTGTGAAAGGGCCATTCAGCTCCCCGAGGGATCTCAAGCCACAGGTTGAAAAAGTGCTCTGGGTAGTGGGTCCCTCTGAAACACTGATGGAAGGGCTAGTTAGTAAGCGCACATGTATATGTAAACACACACACACACACACACACACACACACACACACACACACTATCTCTTTTACATAAAACTCCAGGGTCTTCTTAGATTTCTATAGTCCAACAAAGAGCCCAGCTTAGTAAACTGTGTTCTAGAAAACACAATCGTCTCTATGCAGTGGGGAAAGGCAGCTGTTATCAGAGGCAAGCTGCACGTGGAGATGGGTAATGAATACTTTAGAAGGCACCACAGGGATGACCTTAGTGACCCTATATCTAGTGAGACTTTGGGCCATGTGCTAGGGGCCGCTGAACCCCATGGGCTCACACTGGGTTTGTCTTCTGCATTTGGTTTTTTAATGTGGAGTCTCACTATGCAGCTCGGACCTGCCTCTAACTTGCGCTCACTACTGAGTACTGAGTACCTCCTGAGTACTGGGATCACAGTCGTGTGTCGTGTGTCCAGCTGCCATCTTCTGGATTGCTTGTGAAGATTTGATTCCAACCTGTTTCTAAGATGACAAATGAGCCTTGCCTTTGCCGATAACATACTGATAAGAAGCACTTCCACTTGGCTCCCCAGCCAGGGCACCAGATTTATAGCTAGGATTAGGGGACAGAGAAGAAATGGCCATGATCAGGTCTTTGCCAGTTATGTCTGCAAACCCTTGTGTTCCTAGAGATTGGCTTCTCTGGGGACTTCCTTTCTTGGATGTGGTAGTGGCACATTAGCAGGAATGTGTTTGAAAGGTTCTTTCTTCCGTTGCTCATTTACGAGGAATGTTAAAAGCATGACTGAATATTAAGGCTGTCAAATACATTTTTGAATGTATGCTAGAAAATTCTTTCACTTTGACATGGGATTATGTGACACATCATATTATTAACTTTCTCTCATTGAGCCTTCCTTGCATTCCTGGAATGGATTCAATTATTAAGTACAGCATTAGGTTTCTTCAGTGTGAGTCTCTTTAGGAGTTTCAAGTCTGTACTTAACGCGTTAGCTTCCCGTCATTGTCGGACACCTGAGATAATCAACTCGTAGAGAGAAAAGGCTGACTCAGGCTCCCAGTTTTGGAGTTTTCAGTCTACAGTGCATTGGCTTCACTGCTTTGAGCCTGTGGTGGAGAAATAGATCGTGATTGGAACATATGACAGACTCAAACTGTTTACATCATGGCTTCGAAGGGAAGCCAGACATGGGGAGGGAGGGAAGGAGGAAGGAAAGGAAGGAAGGAAGGAAGGAGGGAGGAAGAGACAGGGATAAAGAGAGAGATAAAGAGAACACTCTGGGGTCCGAAGTCCCCTTTGTAAGTGTAAGCTAAAGACCATTAGCACACACACCCCTTCTTAAAGGTCCCATTACCCCCTAATCTAAATAACACTGAACTAGAGACCAAGCATTTAGCATATACACATCTTTAGGAACATCTAAGATTCAAATTACTCTGCTCGTAGTGAGTTGGTTCTTACTGCTCTCTTTAGTTTCTAGTATGCTGGCTTTGATGGTGAGTTTAGAGGCAGTTCATCTCTTGCACCCTGGGGCAGCTTGTAGAGCAAGCAGTGCAGGTGTGTCCCTTGACAGTCATGAGAGCTGCCCAGATGCTGTGGTCCCCTGCTCCTGGGTCCCACTCTCTATGATCTTCTCTCCTCGGCTTTTTAGTTCTCTTAGATGCATATCTGTAATCCCCAGCCACCCATAGCTAACACTGAAGAGTCATCTCTGGTCCTTGACTCTGACAGTCAACCACTGTGCCTTCACCTTACATGCCCTTCAGCTTATGCTAGAGCCATTCCTCTGAGTGCAACTCAGCCCTCCCTACCCCCCTTATGGGAATGCTGATTAACAGCCCATGGTATGTCCCGAGAAAGGTAACCAAGGAGGGTGAGGACATGATGTAAAATTATCATAAAAAAACCCAACAAAGTTTTCTCTAAGCAGAGGAGATGAGTGAGGTGCCACCTATCTTCAGAAGTCTGAAGGGAAGGACAGCTTCCTTTGGAGAAGGGTGAACAGGATGGAAAAAGGAAATAGAATTCAGCTCACTTCAAGAAAGATCTTAGAGAAAGTCAGAACAGATTACATTTTGACAGCCCTCTGCTTATTGGTGGAAAGATTCTGGGGAAATGCCTGATACTCCTACGGCCATGGTAGCTGTGAGAACAGTGTGAGATACCTCTGCTCCTTTCCATTCGGGGATCGTGTCTGGCTACGGACAGGATTGTCCTGTCTGGGAGTGGTGGTGCATGCCTGTCAGAAAATTGCTATGAGTTTGAGGCTAGCCTAAGCTGCGTAGCAAGAATGTTTCTTTTTTTTTCAAGATGATTGTTCTGAAAGTTGAAAAAGTAAGTAAGAAGTCTGGTGGGCTTGAGAGAACAAATTCTAGAGCTGGCAGTTACCTTGAAAGTCCCACATCTCTGCCTCACAGTGCATTCCTTCTGGCTATTGAAAAAAACCATCAATGCCCATGGCGACCCCCACTAGAGACCTAGATCTTTATCACATCCTAAGCTTGGGTGTGGGACTCTGCTTGGGGTCCTCTGCTCCTTGTTTCCTCTGATGCACTAAGTTCTGCTAAAAGTCATCTGGGCAGGGGCCCTCAAACTCTCATAACCAGCCATAGGCCCTCCATGGTGGGCCGGGAGTGAATGACCTCTGGACTGTGTGGCTTTCCAGTCAATATTTCATAAACCTTTGAAATTTACATTTGTTTCTGTACTGACATCTTGGGAGATTTGTTTTGAAAGAACTGGATGCTCAGAGCCATGACTATGCTTAGGGGAGTATAGAGCTGTGGGGTGACACTCAGGTCACTGGAGGGAACAGAAGATGTGACAGTCAATCTTTTTTTCATAGTGTCCTCCTCATCTCCCCAAGCCCATTGCCTCCTGGACCAGCTGACACCAGGATTCTGACCTGGACGTTTCTAGGCTCTCGATGCATCCTTGTGGGAACTGATGATACAGCTCTGATCCTGAAGCTGGGCAGTTCTCTCAAAAGTGACTTTAACTCGTGACCCTCCTGGATTCCCAGGCATACGCCACTGGGTCTCCTTCTTGGAAGTTTCTACAGGAACCTGAGGCCACCTGCTGTCATCGGGAGCTGTCCCCTTGCCTCTCATGCCTCTGGCCAACGTGTCCCCTTCTGTCCTTGGTCCCTCTCTCCCCGGACACGCTTCTCTTTCTCATCCCAGCCCTTGTTTCTAAGGACATGCAGGCTGCTTTCCCTTGGATGCACTGTTTCACTGTGAACACACATCTGGAACCTAACACACTTCCTCCAAGGACTTCCTCACTGCTGTCTCTTCTGCAATCCGACTCCAGCTCTGAAGTCCCGGCATCCTCTCCCATGATGCCCTTCTCTCCACGTGGTCATCCTCTCCCATGATGCCCTTCTCTCCACGCGGTCCTGCTGTGATGATGCTATCTAACTCCACGGCTCTTTTTTCTCTGACTTCCCCTATCCTTTCCTCTGATGTCCACTGACTTCTTCATCACTGTGCACCTGTGGAGGACTTCTGTCACAGACTCCTCCTTTCCCTACCAGGAGCCACGGAAGCGAGCTTCATCACTCGTGCCAGAAGAACGCTTTGATGTCATCCCATTTTGGAGAAAGCCTAATGTCCTTGGTGTTCCTTAGGATACAGTACAGTGACACTGTGTTCTTTATGAATTCTCATCTTCTCAAATTCTACCCCCCAAGGCCTAAGGTGTTCTTGCTCCCCCCACCCCCCGCCCTTCAGCCTTTCCCGGTAAAGAAGGTTTTCCAGCCTTTTCTTTCACTACTAAGTCCCCAGTGCTTTGGGAGAAGCGGTATTTGGCCGTGTTCAGTCAGTAGTGGCTGAGGCTATGACAGCTCCACGAAGGAAGCACAGGAAGAGCTGAGCCTCAGCCATGAGGGCTGACTGATAGGCTGAACTGCCCATATTTGACCTCTCCCGGGGGGTTCTCTGCAATTCTCTCAGGGGCTATACCTTCCAAGCATCTTGCTGGCTTCCTGGAGGCTCTGACAGGTTCTGACGCCTGTGTCTGTGCCTTCCAGTAATAGGACAAAGTAGATGCCCTCTGGTGCCATTTCAGGCCCCCCCCCCCCCCGCCCTCCCTCCGTTCTGGCAAGAGGCGTGTGCTGATTCTTCAGGGGATCCTCCTGCAGGCAGCCTCAGCAGAGGCTGCATGGGATGGGGAAGTCCTGAGGAGCCTCTCCCCAACCCCTGACAAGCCCCAGTCTGTGACAGCTTGGGTACAGGAGGCTGGGGAAGTGTGTTTGCAACACAGTATTTACAAGGTCGAGGGCCTTCCTGTCTCACCTACAAAGTAGGCTGTGAGGCAATTGGGAGCAGTGTTTTCAGGAGGAGACAAGACACGGTTGGGGGGATTTCTGGGGATTCTTTAGACAACTCTGGGGGTGCCTGGTCTACCTGACCTAGGACAGGTTAAGGGAGATAATGAATGCATGTGTTTCAATTGTGAAGAAGGTATTATAACTAGTTATGATTGTTTTATATACTGTGAAACCTGAAAGCATTTTTCACAGATGTAGCCCTGTAGGGTGACGGCGATCCTTTAGAACAACAACAAAAGCAGGCCTTCTGCTCAGATTCCAGGAGGGGACCATGGGTCAGCATAAGGGAGGGTGGGATTCTCAGCATCCTCTGCTTTCTTCCTTCTTCTCTCCCTCTTCCCTCCCTCCTCCTCTCCACCCCACCCCACTTCTTCTCCCATCTTCTGTGCTTTCTTTCCTTCATTCTTTCTGTATGTGGTATGTGCCTGTGTACATGTTTGTATGTGCACACACATGTGTCTGCATGTATGTTCATGTCCACATGCTGTTGGAGTCCAGACGCCAATGCCCAGTGTCTTCCTCCGTTGTTCTATTATTCTTCACCTTCTTTTTGTAAGATGGGGTGTCACACTGAACCTGAATCTCATCAGCACAGCACAATTAGCTGACCCATGTGTCCCAGGCATCCTCCTGTCTCTGCTTCCTCACCACTGGGATTTCGCACTGCTGTGTTGCCTTTTTACATGGGCCCTGGGGAATCTAAGCTATGGTCATTGTGTGAGAATGACCAACACTTCACATGCTAAGCAGATGCCCTTCTTTTTCTGAAGGGGAGCTGTGCATTGGAGAGGGAGGAGGGCTTTCTCTGGAAAGGAGAAAAAACCCAGCAGACCGAACCCCTCTTTCTAACTTGGGGTCTACCTGGATGGAGAGAACCACCTCTGCATATGCTTCTATGGCCTGAGGAGGCTGCTATGGTCTCTTGGTCTCCTCACAAGGCATAGCAAGTTCTGGGGCACTCAACCATTTGCCTGGCTCCCTTGCTGTGTCACGTGCAAGAACATGAGCTCATGTCCAGAGTCCCCTCACTGGCCCCAGATACAAACGAGTACCTGGAAAGATCTTGGAAGGTTCTTTAGGTCTTCTTGGCCAAGGGGATAGGAGTGCCCCCCATGTTCCTCTGGAGCTCAGTTTTAAAGCTAGGAGGCTGTTTTTCGAAGTGTGTTATTTCTCTGAACCCACGAGAGAAAGGATGGAACATATGAGCCACCCAGCTTTGGGGCTGAGGCGTGAAAACCTTGACAGTGACGGGCTGGACTGTGGGTTACAACGTGAGGATGCCGGTTTGTGTAAGAACATTTGCTGTGAACTGTAAAGAGGGTGGGGAAGAAGTGGTAAGGGTGTGGCTTTAAAGGACTTGTTAATAAAAATATCCAGCAACTGTCTGGGATGACACATACCCGTGAACCCGGTACCTGAGAATCTGAGGCAGGAGGATTACTGTGAGTGAGTTTTTGATGTATCGCAAAAACAAGCTCCTCCTTGAGAGAGACAGAGGCTGCCCTGAGGGCCTTGAGGAAGATGAAAAGTGGAGTCGAAGCAGCCTGCAGATGAAAACAACAACAACAAAAAAACTCCCTCCAAAAACCAAAAAACAAACAAACCACAAACCACAAAAAAACCAACCAAACAAAAAAAACCCACAGTTCTGACCTGTGAGGCCAAGCCCAGGGCCAAGCGTGAACTCTTTGGAGTTTCATCAAAAGTTTGCTCCAAAAATTACTGAGCCAGATGGCCAGGATGATGGGGTCGTGGAGTTGACCGACACAACCCTCAATGGACAACTCACTGATGCGTCAAATAAGGACGCCTCATAGGTGTCACCAACTGCCACTCCTCCTCTTATGTCCCACTTTGCCCCAAGGCCCCGAGCTGTCCTCTGGGATGAATGTAGCTAGCGGAGAATGCCTTTGGCAGGCCAAGGCTAAATTCCACTGTTCCCAGGCTCCTTTGGGGGTGGGGTGCTGAAGGACTTGGTTGTGGCCTTCATTGCATGATAACCATACTTCCACCTTGAGCCTAGAGCTCAGTCTCCTCAGAGAGTAGCGTCTTCTTCTTTCTCTCTCACGCTCCTCTCAAAGATGGGGATTGCTTTCCCCAGGGGTTTGAACTCTTATGATTGGCTCAGAAGGTAAAGGTGGGCGGGTGCATCAGTTTCACTGAAGTGTTTGCTGTCTCGGAGGGAGGAAAAGTCATTGTGAAATGCTATTTATTTCGTGGTATCTTCTTATTGGTCAGTCGTGGATGGTCTCTACTCTGTTACTAAAACAGGAACTTTTCTACAGGGAATTGCTTCAGTACTGCCTGGCCAACTCTGTATGTTCCTAAGAACATTTGACCTGAAAATCCTTGAGTCCCTGTCACTACACAGCCTCTAGAGCAGGTGACACACAGGCAGCAACCCATCTAGAAAGTTGATATCATTTCTCTGGAGATCTTTATGAGGTGGTCTCCTACAAGGGAGTTTTGGGTACACATTTAAGGTCACGCCATAATCATACTCTACACATTTGGGAAAGTCCACTGTTTGTATCAAAATGACACAGTAACTGATAAGCAAAACCATTGTTTTCTGACTCAGCGTGGACAGAGACCTTAGCGTATTGCTTGTCTGTTGTATAGGAAGAGAACCAAATTGCTGGTGGCTTAAACAAGCAAGGGGTTTATTTCTTTCTCATATAACAGCTACATGTAAGCAAGCCACATGTTAATGACAGCCTCTCAGGTCAGAAACCAAGCTTCCCTCTATCGTGTACCTTTTTCTTAAGTATGCCTTTTTCTTTTCTCTGCGTAAGGCTTTCATCCCATGGTCCATGATGGCTGCTTTAGCAATCACACCGTCCCTCTTGGCCAGCAAGAGGAGGGCAGGGAAGGGTAGGATGTGAACCTTTTAACAGCATGCTTGGGAAATCACAGTCTTCAGTGTCTGCTCACACTCCAGTGGGCACACAAGAGTGGCTCGGAGCTGTAACCTCCAGTTTCTGAAAGTTATTGTCAGAGAAGAAAGGAGTGTGGCTGAGAAGGCCAAGCAGAGCCTCATACTGGAAATCTACTCCTGTGAATCCCCACTGGCACATAAACTTCATTGCTCTTGCCACAGAACACCCGTCTTGAGAACCCGTGAAAAACTTGGAATAAATAATGACGCGAGGGCCAGGGAGAAGCCCAGAGACTAAGGCGCTTGCTGCATAAGCATGGGAACTTGAGTTTGAATCCCCAGAACCTGTGAAAAGCCAGGTGCACCGTAATCTCAGCGCCCCACAGCTCGATGGGAGGTGAAGTCAAGAAGCTCGGGGGGCTCTTCTGGTGTATATGAGAAGCTAGAGAGAAAAGCCCTGTCTCAAATAAGGTGAGGACCAATGCCTGAGTTACCTTATAACCGTCACACATGTGCTATGACACATTCGTGTGTGCACTTACACACAAACATGCTCACTTACCCCCACAACACACATACACACAAAAGACAGAATTTTCTCAAATGACCATTTTGCACCAAAAGACAGAATCTTCTCAAATGACCATAGAAGGCAAATGTATACATTGTGTATGTACAGTGGACTACTCTTCAGCCTTAAAAAGGGCTGCAATTCTCACCTTCACTACAAACCTCATGAGCCTTGAAGACATGCTAAGTATAATAAGCCAAGCACCGATGAAGAGCACCGTTAGCTTCCATTTATGTGAACTAACCACAACTCGCAAAACCAAGGGATGGAAGGAGCTGAGAGATGGCCAGAGGCAGAGAGGAAGGGGAAAGAGAGTTAGTGTGGACTATGTATGTTGTTCCGTGCTGGAAGATGAAAGCATGTAGGCGATGGAGAGGAAGGATGGCTGCTCACGATGTGAAAGCACCTTATGCCACCGAGCTGTACATCCTATGTACAAAGCAATGTCATTTCACATTTAGTATATGTTAGCACAGTTTAAAAAGATGGTGCTCCATATGGGTCCATCAGCAGGGGTCTCTGGTATTTTATGATTGATGTCCCTACAGGTAAAGATGCTCAATACTTTTGGGTGGGTTTACTAAACCAGCAGGGAACGAAATCAGCACCAAACCCATCAGACAGAGCTCCCACTCAATCACGTTTGTTTATAGTATCCCCGGATTGTTACAAGACTTGCTACAATTCAGAAGCATTGTTTTTGTAGCGCTTTGCTTTGTTTTGTTACCTATTTTAAATAAACACATCCTTCCCAGTGTGGTGAACTGCCTTTTAACCATTCATAGAGAACGTTGCCTGTGAGCTGGTGGACTCTGGGATTGGGTTTCCAGGATTCTACCTTTTCCCTCTGACCCCCTTTTCTCTCTGCCTTTCTCCCGCACATCTCTCATTTTCTCCACTTTTAGATCGTCAGTAGTAGTTTCCTTTTCTCTAAGTGTCTGAGATGAATTTATCCACACCTACAACCCAAAGTGTAGTATAAGCATCAGGGCCTGGGCTAAGCTCAGTGGTGGAGTGTTGGCTAAGGGTGGGAAAGGTCCTGGGTTTCATCCTCACCACTTCAGATCATTCATTCTGTATCATACCCCACGCCCCTCGGTCTAACTTCACCCTACAGCTCCTGCTAACTGCTAATCCTAAGTCAAGGGTATTATTCACCAGGTCACAACTCAGCAATGTCTCTACATGGCCACTATATAAGCTCTTCGGTTGTTGGCCTGTCATCAGAGACCATTCACAGAGTCTACCATCCCAGCCCAGACAACTTCATCTACTGTGTTCAAGCCAGACTTTTTAGCCTTTAAAGCAGTGGTTCTGAGCTTCCTAATGCTGTGACCTTTTACTACGTTCCTCATGTGGTGGTGACTCACCCCAACCATAAAATTATTTTTGTTACTATTGCATAGCTGTAATTTTTGCTACAGTTATGAATGGTAATATAACTAATTTGGGGGACTGGTTTGCCAGGGAGAATCACTGCTTTAAGGTTTCGTGGCTAATGCTCTTTTTAGGGATGCGGTCTTTTAGGGATGCAGTCTCTTATCCCCCACCTTTCCATCATCCACTCCTCATTACCCAGGACAGCTCCTCCTGCCAGAACACCTCCTAGAAGCTACCCCTTGGTAGAATCTTGGCCAGTGTGCATTCTCCTGCCTCCAGGTCCCTCTTGTATCTGCCCTGGAGTAAACTCCACTGGGACATCTATCCTTTAGGGTCTTTTCTAGTTTGAAGATCATTTTGGATGTTGTTGGTTTTTTTTTTTTTTTTTCTTTTTCCTTTTCTGTGCTTTCTGGCACACCACATTTTGCTGGTTCTAAGCCTAGGACAGGGTGAGATCACAGATGTAGTGGAGAGCCACTGAGTGGGTTTCTGGGTGGAAGCTGTCCTACCAGCTTACATTCCCACCGGCAGCTCCCTTGCTGCTTTAGGCCCCATAGACCCTGTGCTTTCCACCTTAGACATTTCTGGGCGTGTAGTGGTATCGAATTGTGGTTTGAATTTTCATTTCCCTTATGACTAATGAAATTGAGTGACTAATGAAATTGAGTGACTCTTCTTGTATTTGGAGGCCAACTGGATGTCTGCTTTCTTGAGTTATAGGCTCAAGTATTTTGTCCATTTTTCTACAGGGCTGCTTGTCTTCTTTGGGAATTCTCATTGTTTCTGCGACATTATGTGATAACTACTCAGGGGCCACTCTTCCCAACCATGAAAATTGGAGAATTCAATGTCTTCGGAGGTTCATCGTGTCCTAAACCCTCAATACACATTTCCTAAGGCTCCCCTCAAGGAAGGTGGAGATCCAATTTCATGAAAGCACCTCCAAATGCCAGAGGTGGACATCTCCTGTTTAGACTTTGAGAACAACTGGGCAGGCCCTCTGCAGGGTCCTCCATGTCCTTCTCAAACCTTGCTTTGTAACATGCCTACAGTGTAGATGCACATTCTTGTTTGGGGTCCTGGCTTCCATCTGTACTTAAGGCCCAGGAAGTCCCACTGGCTCCTTTACATGCCCTTTCTCCCACTCCCCCCACCATCCCCTGTGACACCACATGCCTGCATGACATGGCTTTGGTTTTCAGTGTTCTTTCCTCTCACGTCTCAGCCTCTTGGAAATCTGCTTCCTCAAAACCTCTGCACCTAGCATTGTCTTCGGTGAGTACTACAAGGTCTAGGGTGATGTGGTCATGTCCTCCCTGTTTGCCTCTCACTTCTGTTTTGTAAAAGCTTGCTCTGTGGTCAGAATCAAAGACAGCAGTTTCCACCATTTTCTGTGATCTTCCAGGAGATGAGAGAAGCAGGAAGCATGACAGTTTAACTTTGGTTTAAAGGTCTAATGCCATTCTGCTATACCTTCCAATTCAACTGAAGTCCTTGCCATCCCCAGACCTCAGCTCTGGCCTTATGACTCAGGGAAGAAAAGTAGTGTCTCATTTCTAATGTGTTTCTACCTTCTGTGTCTTCGTTTGGACTTCTTTGCCATTTTACCCATCCATCTACCCATCCATCCATCCATCCATCCATCTACCCATCCATCCATCCATCCATCCATCTACCCATCCATCCATCCATCCATCAAATATGCCAGGCACTATTCTAAGAGTACCTGGTAATGGCATTCTTTTTTAAATCAAGAATTTGTTTATTTTTGTTTCATGCATGCAAATGTTTGCCTGCATGCATGTATGTGCACCATGCACATGAAATGATCAAAGAGGCCAGAAGAAGGCATCAGATCCCCAGAAATTGGAGTTGCAAATAGTTGTGAGCCTCCACATAGGTGCTGGAACTGACCTTGGCAAGAAAAGCCAGTGCTTTTTAAACCACTGAGCCATCTCTCCAGCCCCTGGTGCTTACATTCTTTGTTTTTGTTTTTTGTTTTGTTTTTTCAAGACAGGGTTTCTCTGTATAGCCCTGGCTGCCCTGGAACTCACTTTGTAGACCAGGCTGGCCTCGAATTCAGAAATCCACCTGCCTCTGCCTCCTGAGTGCTGGGATTAAAGGCGTTCGCCACCATGCCCGGCTGATTGTTACAACGTGGTAACATCCACATGGGCAGGAGCAGAGCTCAATGTTTGCGATGAACAGTGAGTATATTAGTCATCTTTGAGTCTACCACAGCGTCAAGCATTGTTCTCGTGGCTGTATCTGCTGGATAAGAAAGGGTTTTGCTTGAGTAGGTGAGCATAGGATGGACAGTCTCTAAGGGCTCGCTTACCCCTGGCTTGCTGTGACTTAGTTGCCTAGTACACATCGCCGTGGCTTTCTGAGTTTCCTCACAAACTTTTCTGAACACGTGGCTCAGCAGCTTCTTGTCACATGGCCTGGTCTCTGTCATGATGATGCCTGGTGTGTGTGTTCCACTGCCCCAAAATGTAGCGCTGCAGAATGTCAGCCAGTTCGTGGATTCTGGGTGTGTCAGGAGTTTGACTTGGTGAAGTGGGGTGGTGTCTCTGTGCCAGTGATGTGTTCAGCACTTGGAGAAGCCTCAGCTGGGAAGATAGAAACATCTGGAAAACAGAACTGTGGATCCAGGTGCCCACAGATTCTCCTCTAGGTTTTTTGGGCTTCCTCACATCAAGGCAAATTCTAAGTACAAAAGGAAACAGTCACTGCCTTGCCATTTATGACCCAGCCTTAGAAGCTGAAGCAGGCTGCTTCCATTGTAATTCACTGGTTGTCATAGTCATTGGCCTGCCTCGGTTTAAGGACAGAGAAGTTAGAATCCACTTCTTGAGGAACTAGAGTCTAAGGGACTTTAGAGACACCATTATGGACATCTTTGAGTACTATGATGTTATCAAATACCTTCTATTTTCTTGTTTTGCTTTGCTTTGCTTTGCTTTGCTTTGCTTTGCTTTGCTTTGCTTTGCTTTGCTTTGTTTTGTTTTGCTTTTGGAAAGCAGGTCTTTCTACATAGACAAGACCAGTCTGGAACTTGCTATGTAGCCCAGGCTGGCCTCAAACTCACCATCCTTCCACCTCAGCTTCCTGGGCTTGCAGCCATGTATCATCATGCCCATCTCTACGTTGTTTTCCTGTGGTGAGTTTTCAGGGACTTTTCCCTTTCTTCTGCTGCCAACAAGAGTGTCTCGAACTCCTTTTGAGTCAGTCATGGAGTCTCCTGGCTGAAGGAGGACAGTCAGGAGCCAGATGGAGGAGCATAGCTTTGGAGTTGGTGTCTTGTCCCCAGGAGCAGCATGTGGACCAGGGGTAAAGCAGACCTGTTCGTTTGTCAGGGGAAATTCCCATGGAGCTGGCGTCTGACTACACATTGTGTAGAGTGACTAGTTACCAGCAAACCCAATAAGCCCTGGCTGTGCCCGCTGAATAGGTAAGGGCCTGAGCCTGCCTGGGTGGGTAGTGTGCGTTCCTACCCTCCTTTCAAGGTGAGGGAAGAGGGGGACAAGTCAGGCCTTGGAAGAGAAAGGCTTGCTGGCTTCCTGGACTGTTCCATGGCATAGCTGCCTGCATCCTAGCCCTAAACCCTTTCTTGGGAAGAAGAGATTTTTCTGTACTCTTCCTGTTGCAAGCTTATTCATTTGCTGGGGATTCCATAGACATGCATTTGTTAACCTCTTACAGTGTAAGGGACCAGTGTCTATGTGAGGTCCCTGGACATAATGGGTTGCAGGCATGTGTTGAATAACATTTCCATTGATAATGAAATGGATAGACCATGGTAGTCCTTCACCGTTATAATGAAGTTGACATTTTTCTATTGCCTAGTGATGTGGCTGTCCCAGAGCTGGAGCATACCCCATTACTCCCTGGTTTGTGATGATGCTGGTGTACTACTAATCATGTGAAGGGCAAAGTGCGTAACTATGTAAGGGGTAATACCTCCATAATGACAATAAGTGATCTGTGTCACTATTCCTGGCTTATGAATTGACTATAGTCTACTTTTAAATATTAGCTTGGAGTATCTTCCTTCTACCTACAAAAAATATTGACTATCAGACAGCATGCCGTATCACACCAGAGGTAGCCTCCTGTGCTCTCTCCCCACATTAGTGTCCTGTGGTGTCTGCATGGCTACCAAATTGTCGAGTGGTGCATTCCCCACACCATAGCCTAAGGATGTGCTTTCCCTGTTGAAAGTAACGTATGACCACATTCAAGTCATGATATGCACAGCCTGCAGCTCAGTTTCATGTGGCTCAGCAAGGTGCATGTGTCTATGTGTGTAGCGTGGTCATTAGATTCCCCCCAGTTAAGGTACCTGCCAAATAGGAATAAGGCAGAAAGGACAAGACGTCGAAATGCCCTCCTTTCCTCTTTCTGCAGCTCCCTGCCTACATCCTGCCTCTGTCGTGCCTCTTTGGGGGTACAGGTACAGGAGGACAGAGCTGGGCAGCAGGCTGGACTTGCTTAGATGTGGATTGCCTGTAGCCTGAGTGAGCAAAGTGGAATCCTCGGCTTGGCAGGACCCCACAGGGAAGGTGACATTTTTCCAGGGCCCGGAGCGTCAAAGTGTGCATGAAGAGTAATGTGGGGTTTTGATGGTAGAACAGCAAGAGATGGATGTGGAAGGGCTCTGCTGGAGACAAGCAGCTTACTGAAGGGGTTCAGGCAGAAGGCAGCAGGCACGCTTTCTTGGGGGAAGCCAAGAGAGAAGGCTGGAGGTTGATCTTCAGCCCCAGACCAGGGCCTGATCATCCATCCCTCCAAGGACTGCACTTGGGAGCCTTGTAAACCTCTGTGAGAACAGACAGACAGACAGTGAGGCTGGGGATTGGGTAGGATGGGACCCCTTGTGGGAAGCTTCCTGAGTGACCTTGCTTCTGCTTAATTTATCTGCTTCCTGTTGCCAAGGAAACCCAGCTCCAGTGGTCTTTCCTGGAGCCCTTACACCATCTTACTAGAAATTCCCAGGGAATGTAGTTTGGCCTGGGGGTGGGGGGACTCCCCCACGTAGCCCTCCCCAGACGCTTCTCTGAGAATGGAGATCTTTCTGTTTCTTTATCTTAAGGCTGACACGGGAAGGTAATGTGACGAATGTGACTGGACGGGATTTGAAGCAGCTGTGGGAGGAACAGGCAGATAGTAATGGGTTGAAGCCTGCCGAGCTGGCTGTGGCAGGGAGTCCCCTGGCCCTGCTCCTCAAGCTGCAGAGTCTTGAGGTGTTCTGACACATCCTGTGCCCCAGCCCACCGCTGGCTGCTCTCGAAGCACGGGCCAGATGTGCAAATTCTGCGGCTGGGCCGGGGCCAGGGCAGTACAGCTTGCTTTTCTTGGAAATCATCAGTGATTTGTTAGAAAAACAGGAAACCCTGGGGCTGCCGGTGTGCATCTTGACTTTTCTGTTTTTGTTTTTTGAGTTCCTTTTATCTATGTTAGGCCCAGGTTGCCATGCAGCCCAGCCCCGCAATGCTGTCTCTTAGCAATCGTTGCCTGCCCACCTTCCTCTTTTCTTCTTCCTTGGGCTTCTGCAGCCTCGTCCTTTAGTCCCAGGGACTGATACAGAGACAGGTCAGATGAGATAACCATGGAAACATGATGATGGATATCAAGTTAGACCACTTCTTCTGTAAGGTCTGGAGTAGGCACCTGAGTGTGCCTCCCTCTGCCTCAGCCCCAGATCTATTCACCCACCCGTTGACTGTGGTTGGGCTAGAAATAAAGCTGCCTCTGCTTGTGGGACCTGCTGTCGCTGGGCATCTGGAGTGGCTACCACTGACCTCCTGCTGTTCCTCGTATGACATCACCATCACAGGAAGAGCTTCATCTCTGCCTGGCTACATAGGAGCTGGAGGAACTCTCAGATATCATTCTCTGTTCGTGGGACCACTGCAGCTGAAAGAGAAGAGTCTTTCCAAGGGTCTGGAATACAGAGGACAAACATGGAGGAGACAGATTGTAGTTGTGTGTGCATTGGATCTTTAAGAAAGTTCTAGAAAGTGCTGCTGTTTCCTAGAGTCACCTATGGGGTTTTCCCTGAGTCTCCTCAGGTCAGGGGTAAGTGCTGAGGATGTCTGGTGGTTGATTTACTCAGACTGCTTTGCTGCCGCTGTTCACCCCATAATATAACAATGTGAAAAGCCCTGCTCATTTTGAAGATGCAGTGGCCCAGAAATTATCCAGCTTGTCTTGTCTTCCACTCTCCAAGCAGGGCCCTGGGGCATGAGCTGGTCTGTGCCCATCATGAGAGGTCCAGACAGAGCTGTTGCCTGTCTTGCATTCTCTGCAGATATCTACCCCTGAGTTTTCATTCACTGCTGTAGTCTTGACACCATACTCCACCCTAGGGGAGCCGGGCTCAGGGACTGCTGTTTTGAACTCATATAAGAAGCCTGATGTGAGTGAGAGTGGTTAGAAACTCACCCACACCACCCTGGGGTGTTGCTTGGCAGAGGTATTGAACTGGTTTAGGGGAGAAACCAGAAAGCAAATGGACTGGGGGAACTCTGGACTGGACAAGGAGAGGGGCAGCCAGGTCATACCAGGACTTCAGGACACAGTGAGCATCTACAACTGATAGCAGCCCCCCAGGTCCATGTCCTCATTCTTCAGGGTTTCACAGCTACGGGGCGGGTGGGAGAGGGGGAGGAGCAGAGATTCTCACCTGCATCTGTGCCTGGGGCCCATGAGAGAGGATGGAGGACAGGTGACATTTCTAACTGAAGGCTAGTGTTTCCTTTCATTATGAACATAGTCAATAAGCCACAGTCATATCAGTAGCACCTGCGTCTTTGTAAGCCACAGAAGTCCAGATGTGCCTGTGTGCGTCGCTCCACAGCGTTTGCAGATAGCTTTTGTCATTTGTGCTTTTTTAACATTTTGGAGTGGTGGTGGAAGTTAGGCTGACTGCTGGGTTGGTTATTTAATGTGTTAGTTACATCATTTCTTTAGAAATCAGCTGGTTTAACAATGGTTAGCGATTGTATTTCCATAGTGCGCTGCTTACTTACCTTGTTGCTGTAGTTTCCCAGGCCCCTCTCTCTCGATTTCATTTGACTTTATTATTTTATGTGTAGAAGGGCTTGGGCTGAGCGTGTGTCTTTGCATTACTGACATCCCTGGTGTCCGAGGAAGCCAGAAGCAGCTCTGTGGATGCTAGGAAGTGCAGCAAGTGTTCCTAGCCCTGAGCCATCATCTCTCCAGCCCCTCCCCCACACCCCTGCTTCTCTTTGCACAGCCTAGGACTCTAGCTCATGGAATGAATGATGCCGCCCACGTTTAAGGTAGGTCTTTCCTACCTCAGTCAACCTAATCCAAAACCTCCCTCAGAAACTTGCGAGAGCTTTGTCTCCATGGTGATTCTGACACTTGTCAGGTCAACAATCAACATGAACCCTCACACATGGGATGTGCTTCCTTTTTGATCGTGATGTAATCTCATGCATCTAAAACATTCTTCTGAAGTCTGTAGACGTCTCCAGACTATCAGGTAGACCCACAGCGAACAACAACAACAAAACAACAACAACAAAAAGATAAGATGTGCTTAGTACTGGAGTGCATGTTCCTGGAGCAGTCAGGACAAGAATTCTAGGCGTCCCCTGACAGCTGAGGAGATTTTAGTCATGGGATAATCCAGAAGTTTCATCTTGGCTCTCACTGGTTACAGGTCTTGAGAAAAATGGCTTAATCTCTCAGATCCATGCTTCTCACACGCCAAATGGAAATAAATAACGCCCTGAAGGATTGTTCCTAGCTAGGCACCAGGCAGGAGAGAAGTTTCCTCAGAGGCAGGAGGCCTGTGACTGCAGCAGCAGCTTACTTAAGCCCAGGCGATTCAAGCATGATTCTTTTCTGTTACAGAGGAGTCACTAGGCTCGGTTCTCTTCTGTTCATGTGGAAGGACACTCTTGGATCTCACCTGGAAAATGCTTTTCATCCTTTTCTTTGCTCGGCTGGAGTCTTAGGTATTTCCCAGGCCTGAATTTTGACATATGAGTATGGTTATTGAAGAAATACTTAGGGCGTATCCACATGATAAAACACGTGATCCTAGAAAACATGTTAAGTGAGAAAAAAAAAAAACAAAAACAAATGTAAAAGACCGTATGTCATATAACCTTGTTTGTACGGGATGCCCATAAAAATGGAAGTAGATTCCTGGTTGCCGAGAAGAGGGAGGTAGGTAGAGGGCTCCCACTACATGATGGAGACATGCAAGCAAGGGCACTGGTGGTGGCTATATAACATACTGAGAGTTCTAAACACTGGAGTGGACAATTTAGAATGATGAATTTACATGAACTACATCTCAATAGAAAAGCAAAATTCTGTACCATTAGGATAGTAGAGGGGAATTATGGGCACCTCTCACCCACAAACTGTACAGTTTGGTGCGATGGGAGGATCCTTATTTCTACTGAAACTCCCACAGGGAGAACTTAACTGTCTGAAGAGGCTTCTATCAATTCAACAAAGAGAATCAATAATTAGTCCCTTCCAAAATGAACAGTATCAGACCCACATGGTTTCACTAGTGAATTCGAATAAACATTTAAGGAAAAAATGCTAATAGAATACTAAAATCTATTACAGAATATAGAAGATGGGAGAGTGTTCCTTGACTCATTTTTAAAGGGTCTCACTGTGTAGACCAGGCTGGCCTGGAGTTCACTGTGTGGACTAGACTCCAGCTACCCCTGCCTCCCAAGTGCTAAGATCAAAACTGTGTACCACCATGCCCAGCTGTAAATCATTTTCTGAGGTCAGCATTACACTAATGCCCAAGTCAGAAAGAAGTGCTTACATCAACATATTGTATTTTAACTTCAAGTTCCAATTATTCAAGGTTGATAAATAGAAAAGCAGTCATGGCCTGGGGAGGTTGACTTAGTTGGTACAGTGCTTTCCCAGGGTGTAAGAAGACCTGGGTTTAGTCCCCAGCATCGCATGATGTGAATGTGGTACCACAGGCCTGTAATTCCAGCACTCAGGCTCTAGAGGCAGGAGGATTAGGAGTTCAAGATCAATCTTGGCTACCTGGCTGTCTTAAAAAGAGATAAATAGGATCTGCAGCTATAGATCATATTCTCCATGCCCATCAATCTTCAACAGTTGGAGAGCAATCTTAATCCAACAGTGCATAAAAGAACTCTCACCACAGCCAGAGACACTGTAGACCACGAGGGGTTGATTTCAGACGCATGCTGCTTAGTCAGCATTTGAAAGTCAACTGGTGCAGCCCATGGCTTCCACAGGCCAACAAAGAAAAATCATAATCATATCAATACATTTGGAAAAATATTTTTTGACCAAGTCTCACACCCAGGCATAGCAAAACTTCACAGCACACTAGGACTTGAGAGTCATGTCTTCAACCAGGGAAATCATGATTACAAAGAACCTAGCATCATGCTTAACGCGAAGAAACTAGATAGGTCAGGGACAAGCTTAAAGATGCTTGCTCTCCACTCTTACTCAAGTTCATACTAGAAGTCTTAGCTAATGCAAAAACCATGAAAAGGAAACGTGGCATCTAGAGGAAGGGAAGGAAGTCACGGCACTGGTATCATTTGTAGATGAGAGTATTGTCTATATGGATCATAAAGAATAAATAGCAATATCAAAATGTCTTGACCAAACAGATAGTTATAGCAAGGTTGGAGGACTGATGATCTATAAAAGTCATTTGCATCTCTATATAGATCAGTAATGAGTGTTAGAATTTGAAGTTAAAGAAAACCTTGGTACCATCTCCCTGGACATCAGAGATGAAGTAGTTATGTAGAATCTAATCTGTAATGGAATACTTAGTGGATCAAGAGCTGTAAGTGGAAACCCCAATGAAACCAGTGAAAGAAATCTGAGAAAATATAAACAAATGGAGAAGTACTGCAGGCCCATGGATCGGAGACCTCACTATGGTTAGGGCGTCCATTGATTTGTGCCATCAGTGCAATCCAAACAAACATATGAAGCTACTTTGCAGCTACGGACCAATTTATTCTAAAGTTTACATGGAAAGGAAAGGGACCTAAAGTAGAGAACACAGTATTGAGGGAGATCAAAGTCAGAGGGCTGCCGCTGGGGACTTCAGGGCACAGCATTGTGCTATGGCATATTGAGGAGAAATGGACAAATGGGTCAGAAGAGCAGAAGAGAGAGCCCAGAATCAGATCCACACAAGTATGCAATCAACTCATCCCTGACAATGGAAACAAGGCAATAGAGTGGAGACAGGAAGTCTTTTCAACAAATGATGCTACAGATATGTAGCATACACAAACATTTCACATGGAAAAAATTATTAGGGGTTGGAGAGAGGACTCAGTGGTCAAGAGCACTTGATGCTTTTCCAGAGGACCCAAGTTCAGTTCCCAGCACCCACGCCAGGATGTTCAGGACAGTCTGTAACTCCAGCTCTGGGGAGTCTGACCCCCTCCTCTGGCCTCTGAGGTACTTGCACACACACAGCTTGCTTCTCTCTGTCCCTCTTTCCCTCTGTCCCTCTGTCTCCCATCTCTCTCCCCGCCTCTCACACACACATACACCAGATAAAGAATTATGCAAAAATGATTCTAACTGAATCATAACCCTAAAAGTAAAGTCAAAGCAACATAGAGAATAAAAATTCTAGCTAACACAGAAGCAAATCCAGATGACTTTGGATCTGTTCGTGAGTGTTTATCTTGTTTTATAGGGCATTTATTTTGAGGCACGATTACAGAGGTACAGAGGAAAAGGAGCTGTAGCCACAGCTCAAGTCTTCCATGGGCCATTGAAGCAGCCTCTGGGAGTGGGATACTGCAGGCCGAAAAGAATGCTGTCTTTCAACAGAATCCACCAACAAACACCCTCTCCATCTTTCTCTAGGGCATCTGAGTCTTTATGGACTCAGAAAAGTCTCCTCCTCCTATCCTAGCTGTCCTAGCTCCATCTCTGTTTCTGTCTGTGCCAAAATACACTGACCAAAAGAAACTTAGGGAAGAACTGGCTCATAATTCCAGATTACAGTCCATCTCCTCGGTCTCATCTAGTTCTCTCCTGTCTTATCTAGCTCAAAACCCCCAAGGACATGCCTTGAGGCCAACCTAATCTAGGCAGTCCCTCAGTTGAGTCTCTCTTTTAGAAGATTCTGGGTTGTGGCTACTTAGAATTCAATCTGGTTAGTGACAGTTATCATAGCCACATACCAGTTACCAAACTTCATGTCAGGTCAAACTTGTGGTCCAGGCACCCAGTTGTCAGCGATGGCAGTGGTGGTATTCATTACCCACTGCTTGCCCTAACTTTGCCAGATCTCCATCAAATACTACAGTGGGAAACTGGTAGTACCAATCTTACAGCTCGTGGGGTACCCATCCATTAACTAGAGGTAGAGCTTGGTCTCAGTGGTGGTGATGGCAGCATTGACACATTTGTGGATAAACTACTTATGATATGACAGGCAACAGACTGTGTGTTTAACACAGCGAGGGTCACATTTCACCATCTGACTAGCTGGCTCAAACCAGGTGTAGGTGGTCTTGGCTAGGAAGGCACTCATGGCAGGTTTTCCCAGAAAAGGTCACAGAGGCCCGTGTGGCCAGCAGGAAGGGGATCCAGGGTCGGTGTGGCACCAGGTCTGGTCTGGGATTCTGTCAGAATCTGTCTGAAGAAAGATACCACCTTCCTAATGAAGCCATTGAGGTTAGTAGAGGTTGGTGTTCATATATACAATGCAAGCAACCACTCATACAAATAAAAACGAAATCTTTAAAGAGATCTTTAAAAGAATTGTTTATTTTTTTACAAAAGGAAAAAATAAAGAATTAAAAAAGATATCAACTGGAATCCCACGGGAACCCATCCTGGCAGGGGCATCGGGAAGTTTAGCGTTGTCCACTAATTCTCAACATGGTGGTTGCTCTCTTAGTGTGGGGAGGAGGCAAAGGGAGAGAGCCAAGAATAGGTTCTGTTTTCATGTTCTGGTCTTTAGGGTGGCTCTTAGGAAGTTTGGGTTCTGACCTGAACCTTTTTCTTTGGCCTTTAGCTGAGGGAAAAAAAGGAGGAAGCTGGTCTTCCAGGCATCGTGCCCTCACTGTGGGTGTCCAGAATTGACTTAATCAACATCTCTGCAGACTGAGTCACCGGGGTGTTGTAGTCGATGTGATTTCCCCTCAGGCCTGAGGAATATCCCCTATTGCTCATATACTCTCGGGGACATATTGGGGTGGAGCTTTGGTTTGTATGCTTATTGTTCAAGGAGACTCAGTCCAGGCCCCATGCCCAGTCATGGAATCAGAACCATTAACACGGTCGACAGGCTCCCGTGGCCAGAAATGGAACCAGACAATTGTAATGTAGTCGCTGGGGAAGCAGAGAGGCTGTGGATAATGTGGATAATGGCCTTGTAACCAGCCGGGGGGTCAAAAGACCTACCTTAAAACAATAAGCTGAAAGAGTCAGTAGGGTAGCTGAGTGGGAAGTGACACTTGTCACCAAACCTGAGACCCCAAGTTCAACCCGGGAACTCACATGGTGCAGGGAGAGAAGTGACTGTTGTTAGTTGTCCTCTGATCTCACATGCACGGTGGTAGATGCACACACACACACACACACAAATGTATTTTTAAAAAAGATATGGCTGAGAGATGATTCAGCAGCTGGGAGCTCTGGCCACCCTTTTGGAGGACTTTGGTTCAGTTCTAAGGACCCACATGACAGCTCACAACCATCTGTAACTCCATCTCCGAGAGATGTGATGCCCTCTTCTGGCCTCCTCTGGCACCAGGCACAAGTGGTCCAGAGACACATATGCAGACAAAACACCCAGATACAAAAATAAACATGACAACTAAATGAGGGTATTAACGAGAAGAGTTCAAGACAGAAGAGTGCAAATTGCATGGTGATGTCAGGAGTTTGGTACCAGCCTGGAGGGAAGGGGCTGGATCTCCTGGGGTCTCGTGAACTGTGTCAGAGATTGAACTGTGTCCCAGGGGAGTAAAAAGCACAAGAAAAAATGTAAGGGGGCAGGGAGCAATCCCTTGATTCCTATACAGTTCTGCTGGTTTGGGGATTCCCTGGGGTTTGAAGCGTCAGCCTGTAAACATTCCCTTATGCCCATTCCTAGAACACATTCTCTGTTAGCTTGCAGGTGACCGCCCTCTTGATTTATTTCTCCACTCATTCATTTCGTCTGTTTTAAAACTTCTTGCAAGTGGAGTCAAAAAAGCACCTGCCGTTATTTTATTTCTTCACACACCATGTTTTGGGGTTGCATCCATGTCATTACATGTATTCATAACCCCCTCTTCTCTGTAGGCTCAGTAATGATACATTGTATCATAATAATACATTATGTACCAGCAATCATCCTTCTGTTGATAGATCAGGGTGGTGCGGGTGGGAGATAATTTTGAATCAAACTTTCTATGAACAAGTATTGCACAAGTCTCTTGTCAACATAAGGTTTCACTTCTTTTGTGGGGAGGAACACACTAATTAGGTCAAAGGCTAGGCGATTGTTTAATTTTGTGAAATTGCCAAACTGTGTTTTTCAACTTTGTACCGTTTCACAACCCCATAAACAATGTGTGATTGTTCTGTATCCTCATCAACTTGGTATTGTTATTCTAGTGTCAGATTGCTTCATTGTGGTTTTAAATCTGCATTTTCTGATGACTAACTATTCCGACAATATTTTAATGTGTTTATTGCCCGCTTGTATATCTTTTACTAAGCATTTGTTCACTTCTGGGATAGGAATCATTTTCTCTCTCTTTTCTCTGTCTCTCTGTCTCTCTCTGTCTCTGTCTCTCTGTCTCTGTCTCTCTCTCTCTGTCTCTGTCTCTCTGTCTCTCTGTCTCTCTGTCTCTCTGTCTCTCTCTCTCTCTCTCTGTGGTATGTGGTGTGTGGTATGTGGTATGTATATGTGTGTGTAATGGTGTCTTCTAGTTTCTGGCTTGTTTTTAGCTTACTTTATAATCTCTTTCAAAGACTAGAAGTTGAAAAAAATTATAAACTCAGTCTTGTCAACTTTTAAATTATTCACTTTATTTTACATGTGTGTTCTCCTGCATGTAATGTAGGTGCACTGTATGTGTGCCTGGTGTTCGGAGGACAAAAGAAGGCATCAATTCCCTGAAACTGGAGTTGAGTTATGAATCACCTGATGTGGGTGCTAGGAACCTAACCCAGGTCCTCTGTGAGGGCAGCAAGAGTTGTATAAGCCATCTCTCCAGCCTGCCCCCTTCTTAGTGCTCCCCACACCTCTCCTCTTCCCACTTCTTAGTGCTCCCCACACCTCTCCTCTTCCTTGCTTTCTACTGGGTCCATGGATACAAAAATCAGATCTTTTGCTAAGTCCATCAGACTCCTTGTCACTCTATCCTTGTCTCTGTCGTTATCAATAGGTGATAATATTATCAAAGTTCAAACTTGTGTTTTTTCCTGCTCTGTCCTCTATTCTGTTGTTGAGTCTACACATTGAGGGGTTTTTGTTTGGTTTTTTGATACAGGATCTCTCTATGTAGCCCTGAGCTGTCCTAGAACTCACAGAGCTCTGTCTGCTTTTTTTGTCTCAAGTGCTGGAATTAAAGGTGTGTGCCACAATGCCTGAATGAATTTTTATTTATTTATTTTAGTTCTCATTTGTAACATACTCATTTAGTAATACTCTCATCTCCCTTTTCTTTGCTTACCCTTCTTCCTCCCTCCCTCCCTCCCTCCCTCCCTCCCTCCCTCCCTCCCTCCCTCCCTCCCCCTCCCTCCCTCCCTCCCTCCCTCCCTCCCCCTCCCTCCCTCCCTCCCTCCCTCCCTCCCTCCCTCCCTCCCTCCCTTCCTTTCCTTCCTTCCTTCCTTCCTTCCTTCCTTCCTTCCTTCCTTCCTTCCTTTGTGCTTAGGGAGTTTATAATTGCCCAGTGAAGCACTTCCCCTGGATGCTTTAAATTTTTTGACATCTCTCTGATGTCTAGTAGTGACATCTATTGACTTTTTAAAAGATCTCTTTCATATTTTATCTGTGTGTCTGTTGGGGGGAGGGTTCTGCACGTAAGGTGTAGGTGCCTTGAGGGCCAAAGGGCGTCAGATTCCCTGGAGAGGGAGTTACAGGTAGCTATGAACCACTTGATGTGGTTCTGGGAAAGAAGGCGGCTCCCCTGCAGGATCAGCAAGCACTATTAACTGCAGAGCTGACTCCGCTCCAGCGCCCTGTCTACCACTTTTAAAATGTAGATTGGGATCTTCATTGTTCTTCATGTGACATGTTTTCTAAATGTACATGTGATGATGACGACGATGATGATGATGATGATGTGTGTGTGTGTGTTATATTGTGTATGTACTTGATAGCATGTTTGTGTGCTTGTGGAGGTCAAGGATTAACATTAGGTGGCTTCTCAATTTCTTTCCACCTTGGTTAATATTATTATTGTTATTATTATTATTATTATTGTTATTGTTATTGTTATTATTATTTGGAGACAGTCTTTTGCTAAATTGGAAACGATTTGACTCATCTAGTTTGGCTCTTCAGTGAGTTTCATGGATCTTCCTGTCCACGCCATCCCATGCTCCAGTCCTCTGCTCCGGTTATAAATATGCCCCGCCATGCCTGGCTTTCTGTGTGGGTGCTGGGATCTCAACTCAAGCCCACAGGCTTATTCACAAACCCAGCCATCTCGTCAGCCCCATGACAAGTTCTTCTTTATTAAAATATGGTCATTGTGGGTATTGTGGGAGTTATGAAGATCAGAATCTCACTTCAGCCTTACGTTTTAGCTGCCTTCTCTGACACATCTCCATCAGGGAAGTGAGGGTCTTTGCCTCATTACTGCTAGATGGGGGTGGACTCCTGGTTCTGCACTTAACCTCACTGAGGACTATGCAAGCAGGAAGAAAACCCAGGGAACCTGCTTCTATGGGCTCCTGTCCTGTGTCCTCATTAACTCTTCATTGGGGAGGGCCTTTGTTACTAATGGGTAGGGAGCGAGTGCAGCTTCCTACAGGCGTCTGCATATTCCTCTCTGGCTGGAAGGGACAGGAGTGCATCATTGCGCTCCAGCGTTACCATGGTGGTGGGAGAAAGGATGACCTCACTACTGCAAGGTACCAATGAGAGTCTAGACTCTGCACTAGACTTTCCTTAGCACCACCTATTGGGGGATGGGGATGCTTATTATCTGGGATGGAAGCAAGTTCCACTGACTCCTGACACCATGGGATGGGAGGATGCTCTTGACCACTGTGAGGATGAAAGACACAGCTTTCTTCTTGGCTTTCTCAGTCCCTTGGCAGAGGTCTGGGGAGCCTCTCTGTAGATGGCAGAGGGGAAGCATACACTTTGCCCTGGCCATCCCTGGGGGCAGTGAAGCTATACTTTCAGTGTGGAGCACGGATGGAACAGAGACCCTGTCGCTTGAAGGCTGCCTGTCTTGTTAAGCTGCCCCATTCTTTGTCCTGGGAAAAAGCCAGTTTCTTCCATCTGTATGCCCTGACTTTCTAGGTTGCTATCTCTTCACTGTTGAGTTGAGGCTATGCAAGCAGGAAGAAAACCCAGGGAACCTGCTGCTTCTGTGTGCTCCTTTCCTGTGTCCCCAAAGTCCTTGGCTGCTCTGCCTTTCTCTACCCTCCAGAGTACCTTGGGTTCATGGTACATATATTGTCTGGCATGCAAGGGTGCACTGTGTGGGAAGAACACAAAAAAAGCAACATTTCTTTTACAGATGTAACACCTGTTCTTTGTGTGATTAAAAGCAAGATATAGGGGTTGGGTAGCCCAGCTGCAGAGGGCTTGCCTAGCATACACAGAGTCCTGGTCGAGATCCCCAGCACCGCAGGAACCAGGTGTGATGGTGACGACTGAACTCCTAGCACTGTTGAGGTAGAGGCAGGAAGAACAAAAGTTCATGGTCATTCATGACTGGGGATGAGTTTATGAAGCCAGCCTGGGCTAGCTGGAACATTGTCTCAAAACAAAACTAGGGTATAAAATATCAATTATTATAAAATGTTTAGAGATGAATATGTCTAATTTTTCCTCTTGGAGATAATTGTCATTAGCATATTGGCATGTGATTTTGTTTAGATGGAAATACAAATACGTATAGAAATTTTGAAACAGGACCTCACTATGCAGCACTGGTTATCGTGGTCTTGCTTCCCTGAAACATGGCTACCTGCCTGTCTGCCTCCTGAGTTCTGGAATCAAAAAGCATATGTCACTGTGCCTGGAGAAATCCGAATGTTTTAATAAAAGAACAATTGGGAAAATCTCAAGATTCTTTTGGCCACAATTCCCAGAAACTAGATAAAGATATTCTGCTAGATAAAGCAGAATAAAAGAAACTCTGCAGTTGAGATGCTCCAAACACTTCAAAGCAAAACTCCCCGAGCGAGTTGCCTGTCACCTGCCTTCCTCCTCTCAGTGGAGTCTGTTGGGTTTTCTTGCTCTATGATCATAGAACTCTCCACGGTGCCGTGAGCTCCTGGGTCCTTCACTTCTGTCTTAACAGGATCCCTCTCGTCACTGGCTGCTAACCTGTGAGACCCCAAATGTAGATAGGTGACACTCCCTGCGGTCAGGAGAGGGTGCAGCTGGACAAAGCAGAACTTTCCTTTGTCACCCCCACAAATCCTCTTCTTGCTGAGCTTTTCCATCTCAGCAAATGCACCCCACCAGTCTCCATGAAAGGAGAACGCAGAGGCTATCAAACACCCCATAAGGGTGCATATTCACTTGGGGACTTAACCTAAGTCAGCCGTAATTCCAACTCTACCCAATGTCTATTGAGATTTTTTTAAATTAATTTTTATCATTTTAAATTAAATATATGTGTGTATTTCTGTGGTGGGGGTATGTGGCTTTCAGCTTAGAGTGCCTGTATAGGTGCACCTGTTTCTCTCTGTTTAAAGAAATGTGTATTTCCCCTTCTCTGTACATTTGGAAAGATAGCACCAATTTGTAGTAAATGGTCCCTCAGTGTTCTGGGGAGTTCTGGACTGGACTAAACAGGAGTCTTAAATCAGTGTCTGCTTCATAAAAAGTTGTAAAAACTGGTCCAGAGAGATGGCTCAGTGGAACAGACGACTTGCTGCCAAGCCTGATCCCACATAACAGAAGGAAGAGAACTGAATCTTGCAAGTTGTTCTCTGATCTCTCTACCCACATGCGCACACACCAAGGATGCAGACCTTTATCTGTCTAGCAAAGGGTGGGACTGAGTTCCCACGAACAGTGTGGAGGAAGAACGTGGGCTTTCGGAGTTAGACCAGCTTTGGATGTGTTTCCAGCTCAGGTCATAGAACCTGTGGTGACAGAAACATGAATGACAATGGCTTAACCTCCTTGGGCCCCAGGAATTGTGGGTAACCACTTCAGGAGACTGTGGTAATTAAATGAAATCAGCAGCCGGAGCTGCCTAGCATAGTGTGAGATAGAGAAGACACAGTTGCAAACAGCAAGCCAGCTTTCTGTCTGCCCACCTTCCTCCTTCCCTGGTCCTTCTGCCTCCCTTAATCCTTCCTACACACTCTCAACCTATGGGTCCTGACCCCTTGGAGGGGTCGGATGACCCTTTTGCAGGGGTTCTCTAAGACCACCAGAAAACACAGACAATTACATTATGATTCAAAACAGTAACAAAAATACAGTTACAAAGTAGCAATGAAAATAATGTTATGGGTGGGACTCACCTCAATAGGAGGAACTATATTAAAGGGTTGCAGCATTAGGAAGGTTAAGAACCACTCACTACTCTAGACTGGGATTCATGGAGAATTGACATTTCTGTGTAATATCACACCAAATTTATTTTTTCCACTTGTGGTTAAATGCACGTACCATGTAACATACCATCTTAACTATGTTTGAAGGAACCATTCAATAGCCTTAAAAAGATTGTTTTTTCTTTTAACCATAGTATCCCCAATCTGGCTTCAAACTTGATGTGTAACTGAGGATGCCTCTGAACTCATAATCCTCCTGCCTCTACTTTCTGAATGCTGGGGTTGCAGTTGGGCACTATCACACCTCTTTATGTGGTAGTGAGGGCCACAGCACTTTACCAGGCAAGCCATCCCCCACCCCTGTTCAGTAGTCTTAAGGCCATTGACCCAGGAGTGAAATCTGTCACCAGAACTCGTTTTCATCTTATGCATCTCTACCCATTTAACCACTTCCTATCTCCTTCCCTCAGCCCTTGGCAACCATCATCAACTTTCTGTCCCTCTGACTAACAGCTCCAGGTACCTTACCCAAGTGCAGTCTTGCTTTCCTCATTTGCAGCTTCTTGCACCCAACAGAGATGCTCAAGGTTCATCTGCATTGTAGCGTGTGTCAGGATTTCCTTCCTTTGAGAGACTACACACACACACACACACACACACACGCACACGCACACGCACACACACACACACACACACACACACACAAACACACACATCTTGTTTGTCCATTCAACTCCCCATGGACACTTGGCTTATTTCCAGTCTTTGGCCACAGTATCCAATGCCTCTATGAACGTGGAGGTTCAGGACCTTGCTTCCAGTTACGTTGTGCATCTATCCAGAAGTGGAGTGACAGAATCCTAAGTCGGGCTTGCTGTGAATCTTTAGAGGAAGCACCTTGTTCTCCCGCAGCCCATTAGCCGCTACCTTGTTTCACATTCCCAGGCAGCCTGCACCAGGCTCTGACTTCTTCACAGCCTAGCATTTACTTTGTTGTTCTTTTACTCTAATAGTGGCCATACTGATAGGAGTGGTCCAGTTTTGATTTGCACTTCCATGGTGATGAGGAGTGAAAAGGATTCTATTACCACCAGTGGTATCGTGTATTTGTGTGGGGTCAGCTTGCCCGTGTGTGGAGGTCAGAGGACAGTGTTGTGTAGTCTGTTTTCTCCTACCTTTATGTAGGTTTTAGGGATTGAACTGAGGTCACCTGCTTGTGTGCCAACTGCCTTTTACCTATTGAGACATCTCATTGGCACTGAAAAACCCTATCAAGTGCTTATTAGCCACCTGCATATTCCTCTAGGGAACTATTCCTTCAAGTCCTTCATCTATCTGGGCAGTGATGGCGATGGGGTTGGGGTGTAGTCCTTTGCCTATCTGGATATTAGTTCTTTGTCACCTGAATGACAGGGAAGACTTCTGTTTTGTGGGCATTTCACTCTTGACTGGAGCCTTTGATGCAGAGTTTTGGCTCTTAGATCTAACTTAGTTTTGGTTCTGAGGTCTAATTTGTCCAGATTTTTCTTTTGTGCCCTGGATTCTTTGGTGTGTGGTGCTTTGAAAGAGACGTGTCCCCATAGTCTTGGGCTTTTGAACACTTGGTTCTTGGTCGATGGCATTTTGGGGAGTAAACCCAAAAATGTGCAGCCCTGAGAGTGGACATAGGTCAGGGGGTAGTTTTTGAGATGATGATGATGGTGATGGTGATGATGATGATGATGATGATGGTGATGATGATGATGGTGATGGTGATGATGATGATGATGATGATGATGATAAAGCGCCTCCTCTGCTTCTAGTTTGCTCTGTCTGCTTGCTTGTGGTTAAGATGTGAACTCTCAGCTTCCTGCTCCAGCTACTGTGCCTGCCACTCCACTTGCTGTCATCCCATACCTTCAATTGCAGGCTTTAACCCTCTGGAACTATATGCCCAAGTAAACTCTTCCTTCAGAGTTGCCTTGGTCCTGGGGTTTTATCCCAGCCACAGGTATAATTAGCACAAGCGTTATCACCGCGAAGCCATCTACAAATTCAAGGTGACCAAGCTTCTTCCACATGTCCAAGGATTTTTGCAGTTTTAATTACCATGTTTTTAGACTTGTGATCCTTTCCACATCACTTCTGTATCGTTCTGGATCTTTCTGCATAATGAGAGGATGTGGGTTTTCATTTGCTCTCGTCTTTTCTGTCTCTCAAAAGTTTTATTCATAAAAATTGCTTATTTTAAAGTTTATTATCTTTATTTCTCTTGATGCTATTATAAGTGGGGCCTTCCCCCTAGGACATATCTTAATGTAAAGAGAAATATGGGGCTGGAGAGATGGCTCAGCAGTTAAAAGCACTGACTGCTCTTCTGAAGGTCCTGAGTTCAAGTCCCACCAACCACATGGTGGCTCACAACCATATGTAATGATGCTCTCTTCTGGTGTGTCTGAAGACAGCTACAGTGTACTGACGTATAATAGTAAACTAAATCTTAAGAAATAATTGAGAAATATTAATTTCTATGTTATTTTTTATCCAACAACATTCTCTAAGTATTTTCATTGTTACAGCCATGTATTTTTTTGTTGTTGTTGTTGCTGTTGTTGCTAACTGCAGTTTCTATAATATATCAGGAAGGGGCGAGGATAAAAGCCAGCAGCTCCGCCACTGACAACGCTGTAGTTTTTGAAAGACATATGACTTACAAGACCTCAGAGCTTAGCCATGCACTTGGCCTGCCATTACTCAGAATACCCAGCTGAGCCAGAAATGAACTGAAATGAAGAACCTCAGAGTACAAAGCCAAGCAGTCGTGAGCAATGAGACCAGCCAGCCTTTCAGCTGCTGTCCACACAGTGGTATCACCGTAGTAACTATACCTAGTGTGAGTGTCCAAAACAATGATTTCAGCAGCAGAAGTCGGCCATAAAATGTGTAATACAAACCTGAACCTGTACTTTAGGCAATAGAGTGAGTGATCCAATATGAAGAGAAGGCATATGACCGACCCCAGAATGATTCAGAAATCATTGAAAAAATGACCTGGGAATTCCTGTCCTCACCAATACATTTTGAACTTTTGATAAACCAGAGTTCCCGAAATAGATATTTGAGAACCTGTTCCAGTAACTCTGGGAGAAATTAGAAAAGTAATTCAAATTAACTTGTTAGCGAGAGCTGAGGTGACTCACACCATCGGGAGGATGGGAGCTCCCATCCAAGCAAGTGAGTCTGGGCTCAGACTTCCACTGTCTCTGAGGGCAAGCCTTCCTCAGTAAGGTCAGCCAGCCCTCTGCACTGGCTCAGAAGAGGAACTTGAAAAGGAAAAAGCCATTGTTTAATGTTTTAACACTGCCCATCAGGGGAGCCTGCCTGGCAGCAGCTGGAATTTTATAAAGGGGACTCCTCTTAATGAGGGGAATCCCAGGATTGGACATCCGATACTGAACGGAGCAGGTCTTGCTTTTCAAGCTTTTGAAAAAGGTCTCATCCCACTGTCTACTGTCACCCCTTCCCCAGAGCCAATGGGGTTCTGCCCACAAGTCATAAGGAATGGCAGTTGTCAGTGAGTCATCCTGACAAAGCGAACCTCGTGCATGGCCAAGCGTGGAGCACAAGGGCTGACTTCACCCACAGGCTCCAGATGAGCCCACCCCCACTCTCATCTTTGTACTTCACCGAGGGGCTCCCCCACGGGACCTCTATTGCCTCCCTCAGGCTCCCAGGCCAAGCACTCAGTAGGTCCCAACTTTTTTTAAAAAGTCATCTATTTGTGTTTACGTTTATGGGTGTTTTGTCTGTACGTATATCTGTCTGCATACCACGTGCATGCCTGTTGCCCAGGAGGCTAGAAGAGGTTGTTGGATCCATAGAACGAGAGATACAGGTGGTGACAAGGCACATGTGAGAGTTGGCGATTGAAACCTGGTCCTTTGGAAAGTAAGTACTGGTAACCGCTGAGCCATCTCTTCAGCCCCAGGTCCTAACTCTTAAGAGCATGGACCAACGCCTAGATGACAGAAATAGTATAGGGAGCCCAGCATATCAGTGACTCTGCCCTGGGCTTGGAGGATATCTGGCTCTTGACCTTGGTTGTCTCCTTAGAGCCAGGGAGCACCGAGGAGTCTACAGGAGGAAGGATGGAAGGGCATGCATCAGCAGGTACTGGAGAAGGGTGCTGCTGACACTGGGGAAGGCTGCTAGCAGCAGACCAGGACACTGGACTCTGATACCTGTAAGGACAAGGCATGGCAGAAGAAAACACGGTGGCTGAGAAGGCTCATTCGTGACTCACCTTTGCATCATGACAGTGTAAGGCAAAGGTGACTCACACTGGCCTCCTAGCAAGACCAGCTTGTCCATCACTTCAGGGGTTGGGCAGAGGGGCGACTTAACAGCCAGTTCACACTTCTATCCTTTCCTCAGGCTGGAGAGGCAGGGCCCAGGTTGCCACCATGCACAGGGTGTCCTCTTCTGAATAATAAGGGGGTCTGTTTTCTGGAAGAGGTAGGCTGGACTGGGCAACTGGTGTAGATAGACATGCCAGGGTTCAAGATTACCAGCAACCGGGAATGCCAACCTCTTTAAGAAAAATCCCAAGAATTGAGTTTTCCCTTGGAGTGCATTGGTTTTCTTTCCTTTCTAAACTGCATCTGATTTGCTGAGGGGCAATGTGTGCAGAGTTAAGAACCCAGACGTCCTGGGTTTGCATTCTGGCTTTGCTACCTGTGATGGTTTGTATATGCTCTGCCCAGGGAGTGGCACTATTAGAGGGCGTGGCCCTGTTGGGGTAGGTGTGTCACCGTGAGTGTGGGCTTTAAGACCCTTATCCTAGATGTCAGGAAGCCAGTATTCTGCTAGCAGCCGTTAGATGAAGATGTAGAACCATCAACTCCACCTTCATCATGCCTGCCTAGATGCTGTTATGCTCCTGCCTTGATGATAATGGACTGAACCTCTGAACCTATATGCCAACCCCAATTAAATGTTGTCCTAATAAGACTTGCCTTGGTCATAGTGTCTGTTCACAGCAGTAAAACCCAAACTAAGATACTACCTCTGAGCTATGTAAACCTGGGCAAGGTATTCTACTCCTCTGTGTCACTAATTGCCCATCTTTTTCTCCTACTCCACTACTGTCCCACAGAGGTGGTCTAGCCTCCTGCCTCTTACTGCTGGGTTGCCCACCCTGATGGTTACCTACTCAGAGTAACAAAACTGTTCAAGCCCAGCTGTCTTTCTAGTGTCCTGCCACCCACACAGTGGACTTGCAAGCTGTCCTTCTGCCTCTTCCCTGTTCCCTGCCAATGTTCCTGATGAATTGGGTATGATTTGGTGGTATCTCACCTGGTAGGAGACTCATATCCTCAGACAATGTCTTCAGGTCCCTCAAGCCCTTGGTTTTAGAGAGCAGGTGCACCTTCCGGAATGGTCGATGACCCTTTTCCCCTTTGCAGTCTTATGGTGATGAACACACATACACTGCTGTTCCAGGTCCATGCAAACACCACCCAAGATAGTTGCAGCCACTATCCAAGTGCCTTCCGGAACTTTAAATATTTATTTAATTATTCATTCTGTGTTTATGTGTGAGTATATATACGTGAACGCAGGTACCCGGAGAGACTAGAAATGTTGCATCCCCCTGGAGCTGGGGTGACAGGTGGTTGTGAGCTGCTTGGTGTGGGTGCTGGGAACTGAACTCAGATCCTCCACAAGAGCAGCAAGTGCTCTTAACTGCTGAGCTACCTCTCCAGGGAACTTTAGGATGTAGGGCATTCAGCACTCTGAACTTGGGGTTTGGGTTCAGCCACAGCTAGGAAGAAGGAAAAGTCCTACTTGCTCCCAGGCTCTTGGGAGAGGTATGGCTTTCCTATAGTTCTACCGTGCTCCTGGTGGCCTAGAGCAGGCTCCGTATCCCCTTCGGCTTCCAAATTCCTCTTGTGGAAACTGAAGGGCTGTTGGGCAGCAGGCTATGTGTCTGCTTTGCCACTGGGATGCCGGAGCGTTCAGGGAAGCATGCCCCTCAGGGAAGGCAGAATACAGCCTGCGATGGGGGGGAAGGGGTGGTCCCAGCCTGTGTTCTTCCTGATGAGAAACAGCAGGGGCTGGAATGGATGCCATGGCTCTCAGTTTTCTGTGTACCCAGACATAGCTGGGGTCTGAGAGGATTTGAAACTAGTCCCCATGCCAGGCAGAAAGGGGATAGTTGAGCTGGGGATGAGGAGAATCGGGTTTGGTTCTGGTGAGTGCCGGTAGTAGAGAGGGGCTGAAGGCCTTCTCTGGGAGATTTAGACACAGTTCTATGGTCTCCCCCCACAACTGGGATCCCCCCACCCAAGGATCCTGCTTCGGGTCCTCCTTGTCCAAACTGCTCTGCTCATGGTGGATGTGAATTCAGGGTGAAGCAGGGATTAAACACCCTTTGCCGAAAGGGATACCTAGGAAGGGAAGCTCATTGGCTAAACACTCGGGAGTGTATCTAGATCCCTCGTTAGCATGGAGAACCCCAGGTTTTTATGCTACCTGACTAGTTGTCGTGGTCCTCTCAATAGGATGTCACAGTTACGTGGTCCATCCAAGAGAGGTAGACTCTGGCTGGAAGCCGGTTCCAACACCTGCTGTTCTCGATTACGAGAATTCTAGGGAGTTGGGAGGTGAACCTGTATCAATCTTACCAGGTCTACTGTCTGGTGGTATGGTCTACTTGCCCACAAAGGACCAGCTGGGGTGACTTCCCATCTCCCTCAAGAACTTGGCCTAGGATTGATGGAGGAGCAGCTATGAGGACAAAGGCTAGATTTTGTCTCTAAAGTTGTCTATAGAGAGGCTTTCACTGTTCCAGCGGCAGGTGCCGTCAGCTCCAGGCTGATAGACATGATGTATAGGAGCTAGCGTTTGGACTGTCACTGAGATCAGCCGCTCATCACAGGTGTTAACCCCATGGTCATTCAGGCTCGCTGGGTACCAGCACAGCCCAAGATGAAAAAATAGCTGAGCTCAGGAAACTGCCTCATCTGCCTGGGGGGCAGTGGATTCTACGTAGTTTGAAGGCAAATGTGGCAGCCGTTCTGAAAGGGCTTACAGATACCTTGAGGCATCTCAACATCACCAAGAATAACATTTAGGGGCTTGATCATGAACAGTAAATGAGTATTCTTCTTAACTCAAATCACCATCCCAGTATCTGGGGCCATGGAACCCGGGTCAGGCTGTGTTCCAGGCAAACCCCGTGTCCTGACACCGTGCTCCAGGGTCTAGGTCCTTGGCAAGCTCATTCCTACACCCAGACCTTGGCAATACTAGCTCCTCTTTCTGGAATCCTCTTCCCCTCACTTAACCCTAGGTGTCCCTGTCTGGCTTTAAGTCCCCTCTTTGAAGACTCTAAATAACCTACTGTGTGGCTGGCCAGCTCTCCCTCTCCCAGCACTATCCACTCTTCATAGCCTTTGTCATCTCCCAGGAGTCCCCCTTTGTATGGTTGTCAGAGTCAATGTCTTCCACCCAGGAACTCGTGCCTGCTCTGTCCTGGGCACATAGTAGGTGGTCAGGAAATGGAAGACGATATGGTTCATGGGTGCTGCTTTGCCATCCCAGTTTCCCGATGTGTCATTCTCTAGGGACATCTGTGGGACAGCTCACAAAGGGCTTACTTTTCAGGGGGTGCTTGTTCTCCATCTAGATGGGGAGACAGGAGGATTTGCCTAGATTGAGGCTCTGAGATCTGGGCATCTGGGTCTGGGAGTTTATCCCTCTTTGCATGTCGTTTGCATGGCTCAGTTTGGAGGTTCTGCTTCCTCTTCTGGTTTCCTGGTTGGTCCTCAGATCCACAGGACTGCTCCAACACTTCCTCAGTGTCCTGGATGACCTTGCCTGACCAGCCCAGGGACAATGTCCACAGTGAGATAAGTCCCGGAGGGCAGGCAAGTGTGGCAGAGATGGTTGTGTGGTATAGATCTCTCAGGGATGCTCAATTAGGGCCTTGTGTTTCCTCCCCACAGCCTCCTGACATCTGCACCATCACCATCCCCACTTCACAGATGAGCAAACTGAGGTTTGGGGGAAGCTCAGGCATTTGCCACAAATCTTGGGACTAGCGAAAATCAGAGTCCAGTTTGGGTCTCGCTCTGGTGGAAGCCACAACCTGGCTTAATCATCATGACAAATGCCTGTCTTAGCTTCCAAAGGACCCAGAAAGCTCTCTCCAGAACCAAGACATGGGGTTTGCTCTATTGGAGACTCTCAGTTTCCTACCTGGTGTTAAAACCGCTCCTGAAGTCCGCTCCTTGTGGCCCCCTAGTTGGGCCAGCTAAGCCTCAGGAAAATGTGGAAGGGCAATGGGCAAGGGCTTTAGATAGACTGCAAAACACTCAAGGCAGAAAGGATCTGGACATCCGAGCTGAGGTGGTATGGGTTGTACAGGGTGAGGCAACGTGTGGGAAGAGACCCCCACCCTTGTCCTAGCCCTTGCAGTGGCGTTGGGGTGTCCAGCATGTGGAGGGAGATCCTGCAGCCCCACCCCTGCAGGACCAGGAGACACAGGTCTGGAAATTCACAAGAAAATCTCCCACGTGGTTTTGATTCCTCCCTGGAGGTCCCTTGCCCAGATGTCAGAGGTCTGGCCATTCTCTAGATATCCCTGGACATTTTCCTCACTCCCTACTGCCCAGTGAGTAGGCACATCCCATTTCCCGCTCCTTTCCCATCCTGGAACTCTGTTTTTCTCCACTCCATGCTTTTCTGTCCCGTGAGTGTCCTCTCCTGCCATACGGATAAACCTTCCGGAAGCTGCTCCCTCCCTGTAGACAGCCAGGAGCCTCCTTCTGCAGTGCCCAGAGCACCCAAGTGGGTTGCGAGTGCCAGTTTTATTACTGTCCTGCTGGGCTGAGGGCTCCCCTAGCCTGGTGTTCTCCAGGAAGGGAGCCCAACCAGCTGACCAATGTCTATCCATCCCCCATGCAGGCAATGACTCAGGATGCAGCCAGCAGCCACAACGTGCACAGAGGACCGCATCCAGCATGCTCTGGAGCGATGCTTGCATGGACTGAGCCTCGGACGCCGTTCTGCTCCCTGGTCAGGTAGGTCTGGGGGACTGGGAGACGTTCCAGAGCCTCAGATGAAGGTTTCATCTGGAACCTCTGGTCTTGCTTCTTGGATCTCTTCCCTAAGAACCCAGCCCCTTCTTATGCTGGTCTCAGCTCAGATGCCGCCTCTGTGGACAACTTTCTCTGTCCTTTGGAACCAGATAGATTTGGATTAAGACTCTCACTGACTACACAGCCTTGTACAATCCACTTGTCCTTGTGAGAGCCCGATGGATAATGGAAATACGAATGACTAGAAGCAGGAACCTGGGCAGAGAGACTGTGTAAGGAAGCCTAGCACCATAGTGGCACAGAGTAATGGTCAGTGAAGAACATTTTTCCTTCTCCCCCGCCCCTTCCCAGGTTTTGATAACAGCCAAGTTTACATAGTGTTGGGGCCAAGCATCATTAAATAAGAAATAAGGGAATGTCTGACTTCTGCGCCGCTGCTTTGTTATTGTTGTTGCTGTTGGGTTGGTATTTTTCCTTCTCTTTTTCTTGCAGTGCTAAATGTTGAACCTAACATCTCATGCATGTTAGACATGAATCTAGAGGCACATGCAAACACTTCCAGGAGCTTCCAGGGTTTTGAAAAGCACCCACACACCTGAGGAAGCATGGCTCCCACTCCGAGAAGACCATGTCCCCTTCCACCCCCTGCTGTGATCATTCCCTGCCCCACAGATGCAGCCCCCCGTCCCTGTGGTCACCTCTTGAATTTTTAGGGGTTTGCCCTGGATGATTTCAGGGAAGTTAGGAACCAGAAAGTCCCAGTGACAAGGAAGGGCTCAGAGCTTTTCGACGCAGTGAGTCCAGCTTCCCCTTCCTTCCTGGGCTCCTCTGCCAAGCAGTCTTAGGAAGACACATGACTGTCTCAGACACAGGGTGGAGCGCTTGTCTTGTAGCAATTTTTACCTCTGGCCCGACTTCCTTGCATCTGGTAGGAACTGGCACCCACTACAGGAAAGCTGGGCAGGGACAACTGTTGGGACCACCGCCACCCCCAGAGGTGCAGGGACAGAGTTGCAGCAGGTTCTTTGGCCTCTAAGGGATTCTAGCTTTGATCAACAACCTCAGTGGCTAAAGAGCCCCCTCAGACCCAGGGCTAAGAAATGGGTTCTTATGTCTTACGGACTTTTTTCTTTTGCTATCATCATCGTTATTGCTACTCAGTATATTTCATTATATAGCCCAGGCTGGCCTTGAACTACATAGCCTACGGTGCCCCTTAACTCATGATCCAACTGCCCCAGCTTCCCAAATGCTGGATTTCAAGACCTGTGCCACCAGGTCCGGTTTCACATGTCCTGGTGGAGCTTGGGGGCTTTTACCTGATGCCATTTCTCCAAGACTCTATTTAGAAAGAAATATTCACATATACTCTTCCATATCAGAGTTCCAGAATAAACCCTCTTCTCTACAGCTCTGCCTATAGCTAGCCAGAGAGAGTGAAACTAACCACTGATCTAACTTGCCCCCTGTCTAGCCGGGCTGTGTCTGAACTGCTGGAGCCTACAGGAGCTGGTCAGCAGGGACCCGGGCCACTTCCTCATCCTCCTGGAACAGATCCTACAAAAGACCCAAGAGGTGAGGGTGAAGCAGACACTGATGAGCACAGATAGAATTGACATTGTAAAGGCAGGACTTAGGTCAGCTCTGTGGCTCCTGTCTGCTCTGCTCCTGCATGGAATGTCCTATCCTGTCCTGTGTAAACACACAGCGGGTCCCGTGTGGACCTGAGTTCATAGCTATAGCTTAGGGTAGATGATGCTCTTAGTCAGGGTATAGACCTGAAGGAGGGAAGAGGAGGCAGCGAGGAAGCTTCACTGAGTTCCTTTCCTGAGAAGGATCCACAGCAACAGAGACAAGGAAGAGGACTCTAATTGGGAAGGGAAGCTGGGGCCTCCTCTGACAGCTCAGTGTGCGGGCTTCTATTTACATACGTAATGCTGAGTGGGGCTGAGGTTCCAGGATGGGCCAAGTTCCCAAAATGACTCAAGCTGTTTCATGGAGGCTTCTCTTTTATGTTTCTTGTCTTTCTGAGTTGTAAGTGGGATTCGTCATGTAAGTCCGTTCCTGATGGCAGCACTCGCGGCCACCATCCTGGTATGAGATTTACCTGGTGTGTTTGCTTGCTGGTCACAAGTAAACCAATTCAAAACCATGCTCCCAATTTCTCATGACCACGCTGTGACACATAAAGGATCCACTGCCTTGGAATCACGGCGCGGGGGAGGGTTGTGGAAGGTCTCAAGCATGTTGGGAGAGAGGAGAAGAGAAGGAAATGTCTGAATTGATCTACTGAGGTCAGCACAGAAGCGCTGTATGCCACCTGCCCACAAGTTACACAATGGCCGAAAGACCTTGAACTCCCTCTCATCTCCACAGGTCCAAGAGAAAGGCACCTATGACCTCCTCGCCCCGCTGGCTCTGCTCTTCTATTCCACTGTCCTCTGTGTAAGTACAGCCAGGCCAGAAGCTGAGAGATGAGAGGGGAGAGTGGGCTCTACCTGGGCCAGAGGCCTCACCTCTCTGAGGACAAACAAACTTGGGAGCCAGGACACTCGAGATGGAACGAGACCTTCTGATAGCACCCTGGGAAGCCTCTGGCTGATGTAGATGGCTGCCATGGTACCTGCTATCTCTTGGCTTCTATGGAGGAACCGTGTCATAGCGCGGTCATGAGAAGTTACACTGGGAGACTTTTGTGTCCAGCGCATCTTTCACCCGAGGGGTCAGCCTTATCTGATGGGGTTATCCCTGGCGTTCACCAGTCTGCTGAACCAAATGACGGCTGCCGTACTGAACTCAGTCCACCCAAAGAATAAAAATATTTGCCTCTCATGAGAATATTTACATACGAATCGTGTTTGCACAGAACATAGTTCCTCAAAGGGAGTAGAAACCATGGCACCATTTACCACGACCTCCGAGCTGACAGCTTTTCAGAGAGACTTCCTCTCTGAAAAGTGTTGGAAAAACTGTGGTCTGTGGGCTGAGTGTGTGGCTCAGTGGGGAGAGCACTTACCTAGCAAGCATGAGGCCCCAGGTTTGATCCTCGGCACTGCATGAAATCAGCACTTAAGAGGTGGTGACAAGCTCAAGGCCAGCCTGGGCTACTTAAGACCCTATTTGATGAGAACAAGGTCCATTGCCACAGAGAAGCTCTGGATAGCATCTTGTCTGTCCATAGTTCAGTTTTCCCTGATCTTGTCCTGGGGTGTAACTGCTCCCTGGAAGTGCGCGTCCTTTGTGAGATATTCCAGAGAGGGAGCAGAAACTGCCTCGGGATACAAATGAACTCTTCCTCACCTATTCACCTTTTTCTCTTTTCTTTTTTCAAGACAGGGTTTCTATACTATACATATATCATATATACATATATCCTGGAACTCACTCTGTAGACCAGGCTGGCCTCGAACTCACAGAGATCCACTTGCCTCCGCCTCTTGAGTGCTGGGATTAAAGGAATGTGCCACTAACCCCTGGATACCTACATACTCCTTACTGTCCCTCTTCCACCCTAGACACCACACTTCCCACCAGACTCCGACCTCCTGCTGAAGGCAGCCAGCACCTACCACTGCTTCCTGACCTGGCCAGTTCCCTACTGCAGCATCTGCAGAGAGATGCTCACCTTCATTGATGCTGAACTCAAGGCCCCAGGTGAGTACCAAGGGGACCTGGGGTCACATGACTAGGATAACCAGCCCCCTGGAACAGTTCTTTACCCATGCCATCCTTGCCCACACCATGGTGAGGAATGTGGAGTGCGCTCTTCACGGTGTGCTTAGCATCAGATGGTTGTGTTCACACACATTAAGGCAGTCAATACGGGGAGTTATTTAAGTGAGAATTGTTCAGGGAAGCTAGCACAGGCCTGCCTGTACCGCTATTCTGATTAGCTAGGACAGCAGTTCTCAGCCTGTGGATCTCGACCCCTTTGGCAAACCTCCATCTCCAAAAATACTTACATCATGATGCATAACAGTCATGAAGTACAAAAATTACAGCCATAAAGTAGCAATGAAAATAATGTTATGGTTGGGGCACCAGGACATGAGGAACTGTATGAAAGGGTCACAGCATTAGGAAGGTTGTGAACCTCTGATAAGCTACGGGGTGGCCAGGGCTGTGCAGATCACTCAGAGACGTCTCCAGGATAATGACGAGATGTGTTCTCTTTGCCCTGGGAGCAAATAGGCAGTTGTAGGAGTGGCTTTCCCAGGGATAGTGCCTGCTGCTAAGAATGGAGACTGTTAATGGCTGTCCTGACAAATGTGGACAAAGACTTCATGTTTCCAGGTTCTTCTTCTTTTTTTTAAGAATTATTTATTTATTTTATGTATATGAGTACACTGTAGCTATCTGCAGACACACCAGAAGAGGGCATCAGATCCCATTACAGATGGTTGTGAGCCACCATGTGGTTGCTGGGAATTGAACTCAGGACTTCTGGAAGAACAGTCAGTGCTCTTAACTGCTGAGCCATCTCTCCAGCATGTTTCCAGGTTCTTTCATACTTAGGATCTGAAAAGTAAGAGTTCTTGAGAAATTGTGACTGCTGTTTTAAGCCACACTTATGCACTTTGTGTAGGGGTGGCAGTACGTGTGTGTGTGTGTGTGTGTGTGTGTGTGTGTGTGTGTGTGTGTGTGTGTGCCTGCCTTGGTGTGTCAGAGAACAGCTTGGTGACAGTTCTCTACTTCCACTGTGTGGGTCCTGGGGATCAACTTCAGGTCACCAGACTTGGCAGCGTGAACCCTTTTCTACTGAGGCAAATGGTGTAAATGCTGTTTTTAGATGAGAATCCTAAGAAAGCCATGCTTCAGCAAGAGGAAGAACAACCAGGTCTGATTCCCTGAAAGGCTGCCCAGAACAGAGCGATTCACCACGGTTCTATTTCAGGGAAGTTATCTCTTTAGATTCCTCTAAAGCATTTGCTTAGCATCAACACTCTCTCTTGATATTCAAAACCCCTCAGTATATGGAAACTATTGCTACAGAAGTGTTTTTAATATGGCAACTGCCCAAGGGAACTGCTGCAAGCATTTCCATTGAACTTGAGCATCGTTCTGGCTTTCCCTGTATGTATTTTGCCTATGCAAAGGGTATTTCTTCATCTGGAGGGGATAAATTTTAATTTTATAACACCCAATTGCTTATCTAAGTGTGAGAGACTCATGCGCATGAGTAACTCGGAGCCAGCAAAGGCAGACTAAACTTCCCAGTTTACCAGCCCCATCTAGGAGGAAAAGATCCAGGACTCAGGGCAGAGGAAAGAGGAGCATTGTTACAAGTCTGAGAGCCAGCCTGAGCTACAGAGTGAGAGCCTGCTTAAAGAAGAAAGAGATAGAGGCAGAGAGGGAAGGAAGACAGGAGAAAGGAAAGGAGGGAGGCACAGAAGGAGGGGGGAATACAACAGAGATAAAAACCTAAAAAAAAAAATCTAAAATAAGAAATGTGAGTAACCCACACAGAGATGTCAGCATTAACTAAAGGACTGTTAATTGAAGAAAGACATTGTGGAACTGAACCAGTATCATAATAACATCAGGTATTATGGAAATAATGTGTCCCAATCAAAGTACCAAGGTCATTTAAACTGGAACAACTATAGCCTACTTGAAATTATAAACAGACTACAGAAGCATTTGATTTATTCATTTGCTATGTGTTTATTTATATGCTCTTAGAAGAGACTAAGAAGGAGGTATTTGCATCACTAGGTCTTTCATAATGCTAAAGTTATTAAAATAGCACCTATTAGTGTAGAAATAGATCGGTAGAGCCAAAGGCAATATCTAGAAACAGATTAAATACACAAAAGCTATGCCATGGTAAAGAGGCACCCTCAAACCAGCAACAAAAAAGCTCAGTCACTTAATAAGTACCATCAGGATAGCTGGCAGATCACTTTAGAAATGAGTTAAAATTCTAATCCTGCAGAGCACTGGCAGTTCACACCTTTGACCTCTGCATTCTAGAGGCAGAAGCAGGTGGACTTCTGTGAGTTTGAGGCCGGCCTGGTCTATAATAATGAGTTCCAGGCCAGCCAGGACTACATAGAGAGACTGTGTCTCAATTTAAAAAAAATTAAACGAAGTTCCATCTTAAACATAAAATAACTTGCAGATAAGTAAAAGATTTAAGCATCGAAAACAAGAGAATAAAAATAGTGGAAGAAAAAAATAGGAGATGTGAACCTGGTCTGCAAAAAAAGTGGAGTGGCCAAGGCCATTCCTAAGATAAAGCTACAGAGAGCTATGAGGATCGGGAAGTGTAGAACTGAACACCCAAACATGGAACACAAATGACAAATGTGTGTGTGTGTGTGTGTGTGTGTGTGTGAAATTATTTCAGACCTATGGAAGGTTCTTTTGAGTCAGTTTTAAAAATTGTCAGACACACCAGTGAAAATATAAATATTTTTATATTGACTTTATATATCAATTATATATTGAATAAATATGATTCACATGCTTCAGAAAGGACCCAGAGAATAATGGTCTCTAGGACCGAAGCAGATGCAGAATTGGAAGGAGCTATTGCCTTCCTTTTCAAAGTAGCTGACTTTTAAAAAGACTGAAAATACCAGTATTGATGGGAAAATGATGAGGGCTGGCTCCAGCATCACCCTTTTACACCACTATTCCATTCCTGAAACTCAATCCGGAAGACTAACCACAGCTGTGCAAAGATTTAGCAGAGAGAAAATGTCCATCAATTGTACCCTTCCTAGGCGTTAACCAATGCAGAACCCTGATTAATGACCATAGCAGTCATTTGGTACGGGTGCTCTTCAGTTTTCTAAAATGGAGGCTGGCGAAATGGCTCAGCAATTAAGAGCAAACACTGCTCTCACAAAGGATCCAAATTTAGTTCCCAGCACCCACATGGGACAGTGCACAGCCATCTTAACTCCAATTCCATGGAATCTGTCACCCTCTTCTGGCCACCTGGAGCACCTGCATGCATATACGCACTTTCCCACATACCATATACGCACATCATAAAAATAAATAAATAAAATCTCTCAAAATGGTATTTAAAAAGCAGCACTTAGATTATTAGATGTTGATTAGCTAATTGACTGAAACCCCCATACATGATACATTGTAATCCTTTTGCTTTCCCATTGTAACGTTTACTTACTCTATGTTGTGTTTAGCATCCGGGGCATTTAGCTGTTGTCATGTAAACACAAGCTGACTGAAGCATTACATTCTATACCCCAACTCAGGAGCCCTCAAAAGTTCAGGACTGGATTTTCACTTGTGAATTCTTTTGCAAGGGTTTACACCTCACATCTCCAGCCGATCCGCTGATCTGTCTGCTCATCTTAAATGAGCAGTCAGTGTAAGGTCAGTCTCTTTCATGGACCTGCCTTGACTTGTGGCTGTTGACCCGGGTTCCCTTTCCGGGAGACAAAGCTTTTCTTTCCTTTTGCAATTTCGAGGAAAAGGATTTAAACTCCGGACGCCTTGACGGTGCCTCTGCGCACACAGAACTGAGTGGCTCCTTGATTTGAAGCAGTCCAGGGAGATCGCTGTACAGGGGAGGGGCATCACCTAAGGAGAGAGACTGCTTCCTACTTTCAAGCAGAACCATGTGGCTAGCCTTAGCTGGGTGCACGCAATGCTTTGAGATGATGCTTTTGTGGGTTGTTGGTCAGAAGCGCTGTTCTCAGCAGCCCAGCAAACAGGTGTGGAGAGGCAGGAACTTGGGATGATGGCATGCTAAACTTGGGAGTGACGAGCCAGACAGAGCAGCCACTGATGGTGGAAATGAAGGACGGGCCCTTCATCAAAGGAGGGAGGGCCCAGCGGTGGCTACTCACTGCTGAGGGTCCTTGGTATGAGACTATGAGAGGTGTCAGATACACACACTAAGGATCTGGGAGAGGTCAGATGCTGGGAGCACTCACAGAGCTGCCCATCCCTCTTTGAGGGTAAGCAGAACTGAACTAGGAAACCATGACCTCTCCTGGCGGCGGAGAATCACTTCCAAATAGCTCAAAGTCTCCCACAGCTCTATACTGAGCCTGTATTGAAGTTAGAGTCCATTCATTACTAAGCAGTAGCAAGGTAGAGCTGGCTTCAAGAAAGGCAGAGAAGTATCTAGGCATGGTGGTGCATGCCTTTGACCCCAGTGCTTGGGAAGCTGAGGCAGGTGGATCTCTTTAAACTCAAGGCCAGCCTGGTCAACACATTGAGTTCCAGGATAACCAGAGCTGCATTGTGAGACCCTGTCTCAAAAAAAAAAAAAAAAAAAAAAAAAAAAAAAAAAAAAAGCAGAAGAAATGGATGTAAATTTCTCACATAAGCTAGAATAAAATTCAAACTGAGGGCATGAGGTGCAAACTGACAAGATTAGGTAGAAACTAAAAGACATTAGAGGCAAACTGAGCTGGCATCATTCAGACACTTCTAATGGGGCCAGAGCTTTGGGCATGACTTTTTCTATGGAACAACAACAGCAACAACACAAAAGCTTGTGACTTTCCTCACTCCGTAGGTAGGTAATTTCACAGAAGATACGCTCTAGTCCTCAGCAAGTAGTGGGTTAAAGTTACCCTCTTCTACGTGACCAGCAGGTAGGCTTATTGGAGAGCATCTTAGTGGGGTTTTTGGTGGGACTTACTTCTGCATGACCCCCTTCCATCTGTAGTGAGCCTGGCCAAGAGAAGCTGTAGGAGAAGGCTGGAACAGAGGCCAGGGAACTTGAGCCATTGAAGGAGAACCAAAGAGCTCTGTGGTTCCTTTAGCTTCATGCCAGGCCATTGATTCCAAATCCTGGGTCAGAGTCTGACACTCATTGGCTGGGAGGCCCTTTGATAGGACACGGAGCGTACATAAGCCTCAGTTTCCCCATCTGAACAATAGGAGCACAGTGTAGCCTCTCTCTGTCTGTCTGTCTTTGTCTCTCTGTCTCTCTGTCTGTTTCTCTGTCTCTCTGTCTCTCCCTCTGTCTCTGTCTGTCTGTCTCTGTCTCTGTCTCTCTGTCTCTGTCTCTGTCTGTCTCTGTCTCTGTCTGTCTCTCTGTCTGTCTCTCTCTCTGTCTCTGTCTCTCTGTCTCTCTCTGTCTGTCTGTCTGTCTCTCTCTGTCTCTGTCTCTCTGTCTCTCTCTGTCTCTGTCTCTCTGTCTCTGTCTCTCTGTCTATCTGTCTCTCTCTCTCTGTCTCTCTCTGTCTCTCTCTCTCTGTCTCTCTGTCTGTCTGTTTGTCTCTCTCTCTGGGCCGTCTGGGAAGACAGGTGCTGATTCTATCGATTTCGATCTTGCAGGGGGCAGTAAGCACTGGGATGCTGATACTTTCAGAGATAGGTCCTGTCAAGTCAAAAAGATGACAAGGGACCTGGGGATCTGGGCCTCCCCCAGTAAAGTTTCAGAGACTCCGTTGCTATGAAAACAAGAGCTGGTAGTCTCCTTAAGTATGGAGGAAGTGGGCTGGTTATCAAAGTAGGGCCTTCCCTTTTTTCCTGACTCCACCCCCAGTGGCATCAACAACACCCCCTCCCCGAGAACAGCCCTTTGAGCTGCAGACCATGTGTTTATCGAATGTTGATTCTGTGCTCACATGGTGATACAGAATATCATACTTGCCTGCTAAGGACTGCTCTGCAATCCTGGTCGGTGGCACGGGCACTTTACATGTGAGGCATTCGGCAATTTTGAAAGCACACAAACCTCAAGGCTGTGTCTCAGCAGGCCACACGCAGTTCTACAGGGGGAGGAAATGATACAACACCCCCAACAGATGCATAAGTGAGAAATCTACTTCCCCTGTCCAAACAATACGGTCAAGTGTGGGAGAAGGGACATGGACTTTGTGTGACAAGGACCTCGGTTTTGGCACGTACTAGCTAGTGACCTTAGACAGGTTTCTCCATCAAAGCAGGACTTCTGCTGATAATAATGGTGCAGGTGTCATTATTGTGTGCTCACAATAAGGCAAGTGTGGGTCCCATGCTGCCTCAGAACAGCTCTTGGCGTAGTAACGAGCGTGCTCATTGTTTAGATAATGAAACCGGAGTTAGATGGAAAACCCACATCTACTTAATTCCAAAAGTCATGGTGAAGTCCTCTTCCATTTACTTGATGCCTTATTCCTACCAAGACAGGTGACCCCTATACTTGGGAGACCCCAATGTACTTCTTTGGAGGAACTTTCCCGTATAGGAAAAGTCTGATTCCTGTGTCAGTCGGTTCTAGTATGTTCCCAGGTCAGGCCCTAGCCCGTCGACAAACTTCATAAATCCCATAACCTCACAATAAGCAGTGGAGGCCATCACCAAGAGAGGTCAAAGGACACTGAGGGTTGTCCTCAGATTAGCTGTTTGATCAAATGGTTGTGTCTCTGCTTGGAATTGGGGGCGTCTTGACTGTTCAGACAAGCCATTAGCTCAAATCACAGCTTCCTCTGGGTCAGTGTGTGTCAGGTTGTCCTCCCGAATATTCCCCCTCCTGCTGCTTTCAAGTTAAGCAGACAAGTACAAGAGAGAACGACGGAAGCAGCCCCCACACTAAACTGTACCACAGCCCAAGATGAGGGGATGGCAATATCCCTACATGGAGACATAAGGAAAACACGACAGAGGGTAGTCCTCATTGTGAATGCCACAGAAGAGTAACTACAGGGACTGCAGTTGCCAACACTCTCCCAGAGTCAAAAGACACCTTATACAGCCAAGTGGCAAAAAGCTGGGCAGTTGGGCTTGGGGCCAGGACAAAAGATTGCAGCAGAATGCAGGGGGCTGGGTAGTCCGTAGCCTAGCATTTTGGAGAATTTACATGCAGGGACAGAGACTTCATGGCTTGGTGTGTGGCTGGCTGGCTGTCCATCCTAGATCAACAAAGGCCACAGGGAGCAGCCCCCACTCTAACTGCACCACATTGGGGGTGTGTAATTAGGGGCGAAGAACCCCTGGGGAGTGGGCTGCTGATTTTAAAAGCACTGAAGGAGCTGTTGCTCAGTGAGTAAAGCACTTACCATCTAAGTATGAAGACCTGAGCTCTGATTCCCAACACCAGGTAACTCTGGGCGGGAGTGACAGCCTGCCTGAAATCCCAGTGCTTGGAAAGCCAAACCCAGGGTGTGTCAAGGCAAGCTGCCTGGCGAGTCTAGCAGAACCAGCAAGCTCTGAGTTCAAGTGAGAGATCCTGGTTCCCTTTATAAGGTGGAGAACAATTGAGAAAGATAACATGTGCCAACCTCTGGCCCCCACATACACTGAATGCACATTCATACATACATATGGGGCCATAGACCTTCAGACAAGCATATACACATACATGTGCAAAATTAAGTAGAACTGGAGAAAATAGCTAGAGATTCAAGGCCTGGGATTCTACCCAGCAAAGCACACACACACACACACACACACACACACACACACACACACACACACACACGCAAATAAAGTCAAGAGAAGATTTGCTTATCTATGTTGCTTGCACGGGTGTGGTACAGGCAGAGGGTGTGGTGGGATTGAGTTTATCTTTGCAATGTATGTGAATGGCCACTAGATGGCATCCCAACTCCTAAGAGTAACAGCTACTATTTTAAGGATGCTATTAGCAAAGAAGACCTAACATTAGCGTCTGTGGCAATTATAGAAAGCCAACATCACACAAAAGGCCAACAATTAAACCAATTATGTCCCAAGTTAGAGGAACATGAATTGGTAATTTCCTGTCGTTTACCAAACAAAATTCATGGCCTTTGTGTTTACAGCTTTCTTGGTTTTCCTGCATCCACGGGGAATTCCCTCCAGCCACCCCAGCTCAGTCCCAGCCAGGGATGCCATGTGCCCAGAAGGGACTTCCTTGCGCCTATTTCTGAACATTGTTTCCTTTCGGTGTGTTTAAAGTCACAGGGGAGGAAGGGAGACAGGCTGGGGACTGTCAGAGAAAACAGGCACTAGGCAAGACTTAGGTCGCTAAGGTGAGAAGCCAGACAGAGAAGTGGAGAGTGGAACAGGGTGCTGCCTGGCCAACTGAGGCTGAGCATGGAGATTGATGGGTGCCTGGCACACACCCCTCCCCCACTGCAGGGAGACACCAGGCGTTAGTGACACTATGATCTAGGAACTAGTTGGCAGCCTCCTGGGCCTGCATTCTCCCTCTCATGAAGTTCTGTCTACCAGGAAGGCCAAGCTGGTGCATCGGAGGTGGGCCAGGGACTAAGCTATGAGCAGCCACAGAGTTGTCTCCTCTAGCTGTCTCTTCAGGGGGGACTGAGGACCAGGGTAAATGACCTGTCTGCCCAAGGCCAGGTGGGAAAACCCAGAATAGGACATGGGGGATCGAACAACACATCCCTTTGTCTCCTGCTGCCTGTTCCCAATCTAGGGACAGGACCTGGACAAAATGGTCAAGAAAAGACAGAGGGCAGCAGAGAGGCTCAGGATGGCTTTGAGGTGAAGATCGAAGTGTTACGGGTGAAGTGACCATTCCACAGAAGCAAAGCACTTAGCCAAGGGCCAAATAGCAACTGTCTTCCCAATGTTTGTCTGGAGCCTCCTGGGGCACTCCCAGCTTGATGGTTCAGAACCTGGCTTGTAAGAGGCCAGGGATGACATTGCCTGGGCCCTAAACCGACCTACCCTCTCCTCTTTGTTGTTTGTTGGTCCACAGGAATCTCCTACCAGCGGCTGGTGAGGGCTGAGCAGGGCCTGCCCGTCAGGAGCCACCGAAGTTCCACTGTGTGAGTGTTCTTGGGGGAGGGAGAAACAGGGGAAGGAGCTTCCACCCTTTCCCACCCCCTGCCTCCTGCACTCACCTAAAACCACACATTCTAGTCACCGACCAACGGGGAACCCCGGGAGCTGAGGCTGCTGCTGCTGCTGTGGTGTTTAGTGCCTGAATAACTCTTTCTAATCTTCCCTCAGATTCATGTTTTAATTTTTAATAAAGTGTTTTGTATGCATGTATATCTGTTCCCACAGAGGTTGGAAGAAGACATCAGAGGTCCTGGGACTGGAGTTGTAGATGGTTGTGAGCTGCCATGTGGGTGCTGGGAATCAAACCTGGGTCTTCTGGAAGAACAGCCAGTGCTCTTAACCACTGAGCCAGCTCAGCTCTCCAGTCCCATTCATCTCTCTCCAACCCCCTTCCTTCAGATTCTCAAATGGGTCGTCCAGCACACATGACTTTGTTTATATGTGAATTTCAGGTGGAGAAACTGGAGATGAGAGAGACAAAGTATGAGCATGAGCACACAGTTAGCAAGTGTCTGTCTGAGTCAGGATTTGAACCTTAGGCTTACTCAAGGACCCCTACCCTTTCCATGGTGTCTTTCTCCTGTTGCTAAAACAAAAGCTTTCTACGTTCTTTTTGATCTGGACTTATACTAAAAATATGCTTTAATGGGCATGGTGGCACACACCTGCAATTCTCACATGGAAGGCAGAAGATTGTGAGTTAAAGGCCAGTCTGAACTACATAGTAAAACCCTATTTTTTTTTAATTATTTGACAGTGTGGCATAGGTGTGGGGGCAGAGTTTCATGATAAAACCAACCCTATCACATATAATGAGTTCTGTACCGTCCTTACTTATTTGCCTATTCACTTAGTTATTACCCTAACAAAGACCAGCCTTGAACTCTTGTTCCCCTGCCTCCGTGTGTCAAGTGCTGGGATGGCAAACAAGAACCAGCCACTGTGTCTGAGTCCTGGGCTGTAGTGTGTATCTGTGTGTGTGTGTGTGTGTGTGTGTGTGTGTGTGTGTGTGTGATTGTTTAAAGAACTTTAGAGTGACAGGGTCTTACACCATAGCTCAGGCTAGCCCAAAGCTTACTGTGTAGCCCCATCCGGCTTGCATTTTGTGTGATTTCCCCTGCCTTAGTCTGCTGAGCGCTGAGGTTCCCGACATGAGTCCACACCCCTAGCCTTTTCCAGTCTGCAGCTGGAAAATCCCTAGAGAAGGGACCCACGGGGAGGACTGCCGGTCGTCTGAGTCTGAGTTGTCAGAAACCAGGGAGCCAAGACCTCATACACACACTCATGCCCATCACACCATTGAGCACCCGCTGCCTAGGTGCTTGAAACACTTCTAAGTTAAAAACGAGTCAACAAAAAAGCCTGTGGTGAAGGCTAAGAAACAGAAAAGACTTAGAAAGTTTAGGCAGTCAGTCCCCTTACCTTTCGTGGATACGGTCCAAGATACACAGTAGGCACCTATGGCTATGGATAGCATCAAACCCTCTCTACATGCCAAGAAATTTCACTTCAAAGAACTTTCGGTGTCTCCTTGGCATAGCCAAACAGGCCAGCGTGTGCCTTGATTAAATCATTGACCACAAACACTGTAGTGCCTGGATGGTTCATCTGGTCATTAGGTCACAGACAGGCCATGTATAGGGTGATGTACCAGTGAACGGACCTGTATTGCCTAAGGCTTAAGAGTTATGAAATATTTATTTCTGGGATTTTTTATTTTATATATTTGGAGCTCGCAGGCCACTGAGGCCTTGGATAAGGAGGGCTATGTGCAATAGTTTAGTAAAGTCAACAAGGGCTTTCCAGAGAGCTGAAGAGGTGAGTCACTGAACAACCGGCAGTGCCTTTTCATTGTGTACTGCAGCTCAGAGCATTATTCTCTTATCAAATTAAAATGTTTGGTCTTATTCTAAATATAGGGGTGTTTTGCCTGCATGTCTGTCTGTGCCGTGTTTGTGTTGCTGGTGCCTGCAGAGGTCAGAAGAGGGCGTCTGATCCCCTAGGACTGGGGCTGCAGATGGTTAGTGAGCCACCATATGAGCAGTCAGTGCTCATAACCACTGAACCATCTCTCTAGCCCCTCAGCACTATTCCAAGCATACACACACACACACACACGTATATGCATATATATATATATATATATGTATGTATGTATACACACACAGGTATATGCATATATATATGTATATACACACACGCAAATGCATATATATATATATATGTATACACACACACATATGGATTTATTTAAGCCCCATATTAACCCTGTGAGAGAGGGCTTTCTCCAATAAGGATACCGAAGAACCAAGATAAGAAGAATGCTCTCATCTTCATTGTGTACAGCAGAGAGATCAAGGTGGACAGGCCAAGGGCTCAGTTAGCCTTGTCTTGCATACGGTGTGGATCAGCACAGATCCATGGAAGGAATGACCAAGACTCTGCAGGGGCCCAGCCAGGCACCGTTCAAGATCCTGCCTCCTTTTAATTCTGAATAGGGAAATTAAAAAAATAATAGTAATTTAAAAACTCAGTCTCTCTGACAGATAGGGACAGCCCTGTCCTTGTGCTCTGAAGGCAGACCTGCAGAGCCTGGCAGGAACTCTACCTGCTCGACAATGCCTATTTGCCCTGAGGTCTGATGTGGGACTGTGAGAGTGAGGGAGGTTCTGACTGTTTCTGCTACAGCCTCCTGGGTCCTGAATCCCACAGAGTGGGGGTTAGCACAGAGAAGCGAGAGAGAAAGCTGCTTGTTGTCAACTGCCTCACACAGCTCTGGCTCCACTGATTCTCTTAGTATTTGAATGTGTTTGAAAGTCTCCATAACAAAGACATTTGAACCCTGACACCACAAGGGTCCCAGGTGGCCCAGCCCACACTGTCCCAGCCCCAGACTGGAGTGGAGGATAAGGGCCTGACTTGGGGCAGATGTCAGTCCCTCAGGCCACAGTAAATGACAACCCATGACAGGCTGCTCTCTCTCCCCTGAAAAATGATCAGTGAGCTTCAAGTTACCTTGGTGAACAGTGGTCCTTCTGTGAGTAACTCGTATCCATTCAGACTTCTCATGGGAATAAGTGATTATGTAAAAGTCAAGGCAGCCTCAGTAGACTAAGGGCAGAGAACTGTGGGCCACACTGGAATACGAAGAGTGACCCTGTCTTAACATAAAACTTCAGGAGAAATCCACGGTGAAAAGTCAGGCTCACACTTTTGTTGTTGTTTGTTTTGAGGAAGACTCTCTTACATTCCTAGCTGGCCTAGAAACTTCTATGAAACAAGGATTGCATTGAACTTCTAACTCTCTTGCCTCCCCCTCCCAAATGCTAGGATGATAGACGTGCATTCTCATACCAGGTTTATGTAGGGATCAAACCCAGAGCTTGTGCACTAACTGAGCTATACCCCCAGCTCCTTAAGATCAGTTAAAAAAAAACATTTCTTTTATTTTTAATTATTTATATGTGTAGGTGGGGGTGGAGGAGTTAGGTATGGGTTTGTGCAGAAGCCTGCAAGGGCCAGAGGTGGCTGACTTACAGGTAGTTGTGAACCACCATGTGGATGCTGAGAACTCAGGGTCTCTGCAGGAGCAGTGTATCTGATCACTGCCAAGCCTAATGTTCAGCCCTTCAGGTTTGGTTCTGAAAAAGTCTTTGAACACTCTGCTTGAAAAGCACCTCAGAATAATCATAAGCATGCCCCATGGAAATGCTCTCCCAACATCCCAAGCCCCTTCCGGGAGACTGCGTCACTTGTGTTGAGGTGACCTGTGTGGATTTGAGCCCCTGGGCACAGAGGGTGCAGCGCCCACACAGTCCATCCTCTGTGTCCCCAGCACTGTGCTGTTGCTGAACCCGGTAGAGGTACAGGCTGAATTCCTTGCTGTGGCAGACAAGCTGAGCACGCCTGGACAGTCACCCCACGGCACCTACACCACCCTGCTCCTGCATGCCTTCCAGGCCACCTTTGGGGCCCACTGCGACCTTCCTAAACTACACCGCAAACTTCAGGTAAAGGCTAGGGAGCCTAGGTCTATGAAGAAGTATTTTGCTACAGAGAGGGTGAGAGGGGTCAGGAGGCTGGGAGCCCTTGGTCTGGTACTGCAAACTGGGAGAGGCGGGCCAGGAACATACTTGTCTCCTGGACTTTCAGTCCAAGACAATAGAAGAGCTGGAGGACATCTTCACCGAGACGACAGAAGCCCAGGAGCTGGCGTCTGGCATTGGGGATGTAGCAGAGGCCCGAGAGTGGCTCCGGACCAAGCTGCAGGCAGTGGGAGAAAAAGCGGGCTTCCCTGGCATCTTAGGTAAGGCTTGAGGGAGGGACAATAGCTCTGTCCATTTCCCTACCATCTATTCTGGCATGCAGAGGGTGTACACCAGCCAGCCTGGCAGCTCTGTTCCACAGAGCCTTCCAGGGGCCAGGTTCTTCAGCATCTGTGTGCTCCCTGAGTCCCCAGGCAGAGTTCCTGTGGGCAGATCCAAGGCTGGGTTGTTTGCCTTCATGTTAGCAAGAGGAAGAGAGAGCTCACTGAGAGAATGGTGCCACTTGCATTACTTTGGTATACGTTTCTGAACCCACTTACATCATGGTCACATCTTGCTCCAAAAGAAGTTAGAGATGCCCCCCTGCCACTCTTGTCACCATAGAGGCGGGTGGCATAATGTCTGAGCGCCAGTGGGCAGCTTCAGGTACTGTTCCTCAGACAACCTCTTAAGGAGCCTAGCATGGTGGCATGCACCTGCAGTCTCAGCACTGGGGAGGCTAAGGCAGGAAGTTTATGGGTTTGAGGCCAGCTAGATAGGGAGACCTTGTCTCAAAACAAACACCCAAGCCAGAAGGTGGTGGTAAGCACCTTTAATCCCAGCACTTGGGAGGCAGAGGGAGGCGGATCTCCTAGTTCAAGGCCAGCCTGGTCTACAGAGCAAGTTCTAGGACAGCCAGAGCTACACAGAGAAACTGTCTCACAAAGTCAAAAACCAAACCTAACAAAAACAAAAACATGCAAACAAGACTTTTAAATTAGTGTTTCTATTTCTATTCTTTTCCTGATTGTCAGTAAAAGAAGGGCTTAGAGGCTGTGACTTGGCCACTCCCACAGAGTTTGTAGGGGGATTGGGGGCTGCCGTCTACATGGTGCCGTAAAGAAAGGTGCAGTAGCTGAGAGTCGGGTATCCCAGCCCATCCAGTTCTGTGGCTCCTACCTGTACTGCTCCAACTCTGGCCTCTTCTGTAAGGCCAGGAGACTGAGCTGGCCATTCTGCAAGGCCCCTTCCCAGTCCCCTCTTCCTGTCCTCCCTGCTCTTATAGACACTGCAAGCCCTGGGAAACTCCACACCATCCCCATCCCTGTCGCCAGATGCTACACCTACAGCTGGAACCAGGACAGCTTTGGTAAGGGGAAGCTGGTTCCAGACTCCAGCTGTCTGTCTGACCCTGCATCTATGAATGCCTTGCATTCCTGTGGGATCTCCCACTACACAGGCCATACATAGGCCTAGTGGGTGAGGGGCACTATAGCCCTGGAGCAAACGCCTCCTACTCTTTCAGATCCCATCACCCTCTGCAGGGGCTCAAAGGACACCGACCTAAACACTGCTTCTGTCTCCCTATAGACATCCTACAGGAAGTCCTTCTCAAGGAACAGGAGCTGCTGCAGCCAGGGATCTTGGGAGATGATGAAGAGGAGGAAGAGGAGGACTTGGAGATGGACAGGCATTGCGCTGAGAGGGACTCTCTCCTCTCCACCAGCTCCCTGGTGTCTCACGACTCCACACTGTTGCTCACCTCCTCTCAGGCCTCAGAACCGGTGCTGTCCCGCCAGATGCTGACCACCTTTGTCTCAGGCCTCTCGGATGGCATGGACAGTGGCTACGTGGAGGACAGCGAGGAAAACTCAGAGTGGCCCCAAAAGCCCGGCAGCCAGAAACGCCAGGGTCATCGCAGGCCTGGGCAGAAGTTCAACAGGTTCTATAAACTCTTAAAGAGCACCAGCCAGTTAGTCCTGAGGAGGGACTCTCGGAGCCTGGAGAGCAGTGTAGACCCAACCCTGCCTCTGCGAAGGGCTGGGAGCCTCTGCAGCCCCTTGGACTGTCCCGCTCAGCTCCCCTCCCGGGCTCAGCGCTCACGGTCCTTGCCTCAGGCCAAGCTCACCACCCAACTCCCCAGATGGCTTCTGGCACCACCCTCACACCACCAGCGCCGCCGTCCCTTCCTCAGTGGGGATGAGGACCCCAAAGCTTCCACACTACGGGTTGTGGTCTTTGGCTCTGATCGGATTTCAGGGAAGGTGGCTAGGGCCTATAGCAAGCTCAGGTAAGAATGGGGACAGGGTGTGTCACTTTCCCTTGTGCATCAGGACTGTGGTGTTGATAGAATTTAGAGCCCACCTGGAGTCCTGACGTCACCGTGGGTTCACCATTCATCACCCCCTCACCAGGAGGCTGGAGACCAGTCACCCTATCCTCACACGCTTCTTCAAGCTTCAGTTCTTCTATGTGCCTGTGAAGAGAAGCCACGGAACCAGCCCCAGTGCCTGCCCATCCTCTCTGAGCCAAGCATCTCCACTCCCTGCAGACTCCCTGAAGTACCCCAGCCCTACAGTATGTCCCAAATCTCCAGCCGACTGGGATGGGAAAGAGGAATAGATGAGAGTGGGTTCTGGGTATTGGTTTAAAAAAAATCATTCAGAGCCATCTCCCGTGTCTGTAAGCATCTTCCCCTGCCTGGCCCTCACTTCCAGGTCCCTGCCCTGTACCTGGGTAGGACATTCTGCCACATGACAAAGATGGAATACCATCATATTTCTCTAGAGGCGTAGAGAAGCTCAACTTGGGGTTTCAGATATAGCCCTGTGCTCTGTAGCTTTCTATGTGGCTGGGGATAATTCTTGTCCCTTACCCCAGGACCTTGGCATGGCCCCATGGGAGGACAGTACCAATGACATCTCTCACTACCTCGGTATGCTTGACCCCTGGTACGAACGCAATGTGTTGGGCCTCATGCACCTGCCTCCTGAAGTCCTTTGTCAGGTAAATGGACTTCGAGGTAAGGGTTGGAGCCCACTGGCTGCTGGCATTCCACCTTACTTTGAGGAGTCTGGCTTTGGGGAAATCTATGGAGGGCCAGGTCTGGCTTAGAAAAGGGGGGGCAGAATATGTGAGGAGCAAGATGAAGTCTGAGCCCAGGGCACTAGGAATGAGAGCTGGGGCCACTGTGCTAAATGGGGAAGGGCAGATCCTCAGAAGGGTAAAAAGGACTTTAGATGTAAGTTCCCTTTCTTATCTCCTGGCTCGTTTCCCAGGAGGCCTGAGTGAGGCAAGGTGGGGTACAAATGATACATTGGGCTCCCTGCCCAACACTGTGTCCAGACCCGGTCTCACGTTCGCTCTCCCTCTTGCTCTGTCTGCCTCCAAACTGTTCTCTCTGCCTCTCCGTGTGTCCTTACCTCCCTTCCTCTGATGGCTTCCTTTGCCCTGTCACCTCTCCCACCTGACATGGCTGTCCCATCTACCACAGCAGTCCCTGAAGGCAGACTCTCGGCCCCTGGAGGGATCGGCCACCCAGCTGCCCATCCTGGCCGATATGTTACTCTACTACTGCCGCTTTGCGGCCCGCCCCGTGTTGCTGCAGGTTTACCAGACAGAGGTGAGGCATGCCGCTGTTCTGTTTCTCCCAGACTCCCTGGTTAGCTATGGCCATCATGGCCCGGTCCCAGCCTGTGACCTGCTGGACCTACAGCACTCCATCCTCACCCCTGGAAGTCCCTATCCTGGTCCCACGGGGTCCCACACTGACTTTCGTGCTCTACTTGTGCCCCCTCCAGCTGACCTTTGTCACCGGGGAGAAGACCACAGAGATCTTCATCCAGTCTCTGGAGCTGGGTCACTCTGCGACCACTCGGGCTATCAAGGCTTCAGGTGGGCACCGAGGGAACCCTTACAGGGATGGGCAGGAGGCGGAGTCAGAAAGAAGAGGGAGCAAGGGGGGGGGGGTCCTGCGAGGAGAGCGGGACTACGGAGAGGTAGAAGCGGGGTGCAGGAGTCCTGGCTTTGGGGAGTTGGAGCCTTGAGGAGCTGAGACCAGAGGGAGGGGGTACCCAGGGAAGTGGGAACATTGAGTGAACAGTGTATCTGTGTGACCCAGGTCGGGGTAGGAAGAGGCTGGGCATTGATGACGACCGGGAGGCCGTCCCTCTAACACTACAGATTATTTACAGCAAGGTAAGAGAAGCTAGTGCTGCCGGGCGTGGTGGCACACACCTTTGAACCCAGCACTCGGGAGGCCAGGGATATACAGAGAAACCCTGTCTCGAAAAACCAAAAATAAAATAAGGGGGGGGGGCAGGCCAGTGCTGGGCCCCTTCCCAGCCGGGGCCTGCTGCTGAGCCCTCCTCACCAGAGCTGGGGCCCCGAGCTGAATCTAGTAGACTCCCAGACTTCCCTTGGTACCAAGAGGTGGCCCTTTAACATCCGGACCCTCCCAAGGCATCAGGCTCTGGGGCTCTGGGCTGAAGGGCGTGGCTGCACTGCCTTCCAGGGAGCCATCAGTGGGCGAAGCCGCTGGAGCAACCTGGAGAAGGTCTGCACCTCTGTTAACCTCAGCAAGGCCTGCCAGAAGCCGGAGGAGCTAGGTGAGTGGGCTGGAGAGGATAGCGGGGGAGATGTGGCAGGGGAGTCCCAAGCCTGGTCTGAGCTACCCTTGACCTCCAGACTCCAGCATGGAGGCGCTAACGCTAACCCTGACAGAAGTGGTGAAGAGGCAGAACCCTAAATCCAAAAAGGGCTTTAACCAGGTAAGAGCTTGTTTCTCTCATCTTCCACCCTGAGCCCTGGCAGGAGTGGGGCGTGGCTTGTATGCGAAGGTGGCCTTGTGTTGTAAGAGAGAGACAGAGAAAGGATTGCTGGGAAAGGAGAGGCAGATGAAGGGTGTGGTTGCGGGTATACCCAGGTGTGGATTGTGAGGATGTATGTATGTGGAAAGGTTGTGGTCATTCAGGGTCATTAGGTCTGAGCCAGTGTGGGTGCCACATCAGAGAACCCTGGGGTCTCGGAGTTGGAGTGGGCAGTGCATTGATCCCTCGAGACTCGGTAAGAGGCTGCGGAGGAGACAGGGCCTGGCATAGTTCTCATGATTCCTCCTCTGACTCCATCTCAAGAGCTGCCAGGCAGTCCTGTCTCAAACTCTCCCAGTCCCTATGGGCAAAGAAGCACCCAGGGCTGGCAGATGTATGACCGGGGCTCTGGGGCCTGAACTAGGGCTTCCCTTCCAGATCAGTACATCCTACATCAAAGTGGACAAGGTGCAGATCATCGGCTCTAGCAGCTGCCCCTTTGCCGTGTGTCTAGACCAGGATGAGAGAAAGATCCTGCAGAGTGTGGTCAGGTGAGGATGGGGGCCTGGGGAGGGGGGTCTTTCTTTTCTGTCCTCTGAAGCCTGCAGAGCCACCTTCTTACATCACCCTGTTCTATAGGTGTGAAGTGTCACCCTGCTACAAGCCAGAGAAGAGCAGCTTGCCACCCGAGAGGTCCTTCAGCCAGCCAGCAGAGACTGGGTCCGACCTGTGCTCCCTTCTCTGCCTTCCCATCATGACATTCAGTGGGGCTCTGCCCTAGTGCAGCTAGGTACGAGGCTGGGCAGGAAGAGTACACAGCTTCTCCTGGACTACTCTTCGGGGCAGCCGCTCTCTACGGAGAACAGAATTGCCCTGCACTGCATCAGGATCCCTCTGTAAGCCCTGCCATGGGCCAGGGATGTGGCCAGTGGTATCTGGAGCCCCTGAGAGCTGATGAAGAAACAAGCACTGGAGAAAGAAGGACCTGGGATGTCCAGTCTTACAGATGCCTCTAAGCAGAGGGAGAGGGATGGGCGAGTGGCCCCAAAGAAAGGTGTGAGGCTTGTCTGTGGTTTAGGCCTCCTTTCCAAGCCCTGAGCTGAGGTCCATCTTTGGTTTGTCCAAGACTCAGGGTCCCTAACTAGAGGTCATTCTCTCTAAGGCACAGATAGGAGAGAGATGGGTGAGACATTTCTTTCCTGGTCTCAGATACCATCTCTCTACCCTACCACTACCATCATGAGCACACATGCACACACACACAGACACACACACACAGATACACAGACACACAGACACACACAGACACACACAGACACACACACACACACACACACACACACACACACACACACACACACACACAGGCTTTCTCTCTCAAGTTCCCTGGATCCCTTGAAAAACAGCACTAATACTTGGTCCTTTGCTAGGACCTGGTACATTTTCTCTCCCAAGCCCCTTGCTGGGTCTCAGATGCTGGGGAGATGGGACAGACATGGTTCCTTTTTAGCTAAATGCCCAGAGGAAGTTAAGGCACTTCTTTGAGCCTCTGTTTCCTCAGTGCTGAAGTGCACGGGAAGTGGGTCCTCAAAGGGAGTGCCCTTGAACCTTGCCCAGTGCCTGGCTCCCAGCAGCTGCCCTGGAAAGACAGCATCTTGCCCTCCGCTACTGATGCCCTCCTTTGTTCTTGAACACTCTCAGGATAGTCCTTGCTTGGCCTTGCCCCACCTAGGGATGAGGCGGAACTCAGGCAGGCTAAGCAGCAGTCAGGAAGGGCCTCCTAGGTACGGATCCTCCCCCACTTCCCTAGCAGGTCGGTTCCCATATGCTCACTTCCTCTCAGCTGGAGGACTGGTGCACATTGTGTGCTCTGGACACAAGCTCTCTGGACAAGATCTCAGAGGAGCAGAGGGCAGATTGCTGAGTATCTAACGGTAGAGACATGCATGGAACCCAATACAGCAAGAGCCTGAAGTTTAAATCTGTCAGACCGGAGGGCTGGACAAGTGGACAAGATGTGGCTGGAGCGATAAGGTGGTGGGCTGGCTCAGGCCTTGGCCTGGCACCAGTGAGTAAGGAACCTTGGAAACATAACAAGTTGCCACAGAGTTCTTACCATCATGTTCTGCACCAAAGACCTCGGTTTGTAGAAGCCCAAGGAAACTGCAGAGGGCTCCTGACTTGAGAGACCAGATGGAGCCACTATGTTGTCACCCCCAGTCCTAGCTGACGGTATATCTGCCAGGTTCCGGAGCAGTGTCCAGCCATATATACCGGTGTGCTTTAACCTGCTGTGTGAGCATATTGTTCTACTGTATGATCAATATGAATCAGTGAATGCGATTTTAATATTATTATCAAATAAAATTGATTTATTGTATATTTGGTCATCTATAGTTATGTTGGAGCATGTCAGAGTTTACATGTATCACTTCAGGGCTGGAGGGATAAGTCAGTGGCCCTCGCTGCTCTTCCAGAGGACCCAGGTTCAGTTCCCTGTACCCACATAGGGTGGCTCACAACTGCCTGTCCTCCAACTTGAATCTGATGCCCTTTTCTGGCCTCTGAAGGCATTCACGCACACACAGACAGACACACACACAAACAATACAATAAAAATAAATTTTAGCATAAGTAAGGCTTTTGGAGATTATATAGTTTATTTGTAATTTTCCACTCTGCACAATATATATCTGTGCTAAAATTTCATTGATACTCCTCCATTTCAGCCTCATCATACACACGGACTCCCAGAACAAACAAACAACAACAAAATCCTATACATCTCTACAGTTTCCTGTATTACTTCACTTGAGAAACATAAGCCTGTATATCCTGATGTCCCCATGGGCCTGAGGCTCCTGTCACTGACAAGAGATAGAGGACCTGGGCCCATCATACTAGGGAGAGCAAGGGAAGAGGTAATGGCCATACACACCTGAGGGCGGCCTTTACACTCGGCATACAAGGGGGAAGAGGAGGTGTTGGACACTGGCGGACACCAACTCCAACATCCCAGAATAGCTGCATTGGATGGAGGGGGAAGGCTCTAAGGAGGTTGCAGCTTGGCATCAGTAGGCTGCCGTGCATGTCATTCTTCCCCACGCAGCCACAGACACTTAGGGTTCATCTAGTCTCAGCTGAGCTTGGCACGGTATGGTCGCAAGCTGTAGGCTGAGTCCGGGTGTTTCCCGTGGGTCTCTCGGACACCTTGAACTTGCGTGATTGGCCACCTCACCACATCTGCAAGCTTCTCCCTACCCCTAAAAGGGGAGGCAGTTCTATTCCCAGGGGTGTTGCGGGGTGTCTGAGAGGAAGTGTGTAGCAGGCATCATGCTACTAAGACGGTAGTCTAAGAAACCTGCCTGTCCCCTGGGGTGCACTGAGCGGAAAAAGCCAGAGTTGTGGTTAACTCTGGCCTGCTGAGTTAAATGGGGACCTTCAAACTCTCCTGGAAAGGGGACACCCCCAGAAACAATGCCTGAGCCTCCTTTGCTCTTAGGCAGCTGGGGCCTGAAACCAAGTGGTCCATTACCTCTCCCTAAGAACCAAATGGCGACTCCATCAATGGCTAAGAGCTCCAGGGCAAGGATGCTCCCAACTCCCCTGCTTGCTCAGAGTTGAGAGAGAAGGGGGTGGGGATGGGGGGTTCCGCCCAGGCATACAGGAAATGCCAGGCACTGGTTAGGTTTTTGTCAATGTGATACAAACTAGAGTCATTTGGAGGAGGGAACATCAACTGGGGGATTTTCTTCAGCAGACTGTCCTGTGGGCATGTCTGCAGTATTGTCTTGATGAATGGGTGACATGAGAGGCCCGTCCCACTGTGAGCGGGTGCCACCCCTGAGCAGGTGATCCTGCTCTGTTGCCACCACTGGCCAGGCTGAAGCTAAGTGACCATGGGTAGTGAGCCAGTGAGTGGCTTACCTGGTCTTCCCTCAGTGATGGGCTGGGACCTGGGAGTCATGTGGTGAAATAAACTCCTCCCACCAAGCTGGGTCTTAGCCAGGGTTTTACCACAGCGACAGAGAAACCCTGTGGACTGGAAGATACGCAGATCCTTGGGAAGAGAACTTCCTGTTTCTATGTGTTTATGCGTGTGTGTGTGTGTGGGGGGGGGGATGTGGGTAGATCTGCTCCCCCCTCCCGCCCCCCCCCCATTTCTGAATCTCTCTCTTCACCTCTTTCAGTAAAGTCCAAGTACAGAAAGCTGCCTCTCCAGGCACAAACCATCCTCTGCCTCCTGCCTGAGGCACAGGAAGTTTCTTCCGTGTTCTACCTGCAGGCACACTTGAGGCTCTGAATAGCCCCTGGAAAGGTAGTTGTGGCCACAGCTGCTTCAGTGAATGCCAGCTGGGTTAAACCCACCTCAACCACACTTAACTCTGCACTGGTCAGGTGTTCTCGACCCTCGTGTTCCTGTTAGCTTCTGTGTGCCTCTTCTGACCCTGTGAGGTTGGCATTGTTATACCCATTCTACAGGTAGGGAAACTGAGACACAGAAGGGTTGAAGAATATACTTATGGTCCCTCAAGGCCAGATAATGGCCTCCAAAAGCGCCATACTTAACAAAGCCATCTCAATACATCACAAGTGGTGGGGTAAACTGAGGCCCAGAAAAGCAAAATTCACGGTTGTATCTGAGGCTGTCTTCGTTGTGATGGAATTGAAGAGGAGAGCTCCGGTCTCCTGATGGAAGGGATACTCTGTTCCCCCTCAGGAATGATGGGAGCAGGCTGGGGGAGGAGCCAAAGGAGGGAAGCTTTGGTAGAGATGGTTTGTCCTGCTCCAAGCAAGTCTGGGCTGCCTGAGCTCAGGGGATGGTGGCCGGGAAGGAAGCGTGAGTGTAGCTTCGGGCCTCAGTGGGCACCTGGACTCACGTGTACATGCTGATACGCAGACACGCATAGGCATTAAGAGAACTTGTTAAAAGTTTATGCATAATCCAGTTAGACGGCTTAGTGGGTGAAGGCGCTTGCAGCTAAACCTGATGACCTGAGTTCAATTCCCACATGATGACTCAGAAGCTGGCTTAACCTAGTCCCCCTGATGCCTTTGGAAGGGTAGAGGACAGGGTGTGGGTGGCTCAGGGCAGCCCTACCCCATCCATCCACACCCCTGAGGGAAGGGGCTTAGATGGTCAGAGAACAGAGGTCTCAGGCTGGAACTGGGCTCCTCTGGAGAGCTGAGAAGCTGGGGGGCCTTCACAACCAAGCTCTCCAACACCTCAGGGTGTAGATGACTGAGGCCCAAAGACAGCCAGAGGTGTGTTAGCAGGAGTGTGTGTGTGTGTGTGTGTGTGTGTGTGTGTGTGTGTGTATACACTTGAACAGTCCCCTGAGAGTACCTTTGTTGTCATGAACCGCCCTGGGACCCTCTGTGCTGTTGCTGGAGAATTATTGTAGGTCCAGGGGAGGTGGGTGGGGCTAGACAGCCGGTCTGTGTCTACACCCTACCTGAAGATGGGCGGGGCTGTGCAAAGGCACAGGTGTGGGGACAGATCTTTCTCATCACCGCCTCCTTCCCTCCTAGTCCTCCGTGGAAGGGATGGGTCTGGGACTGTCCTCAGTCAGTCACCGGGCTGCCCCGCTATATGGTTACCACACCCACACCAGCTGCAGAAACGCTGCTGATAAGAGCGGTGCGGCCACAAGAGCAGAGGCCAGCTTGTGATTTCCGATTCAATTAGGCCGAGACTGATAAGCGGGGCTGCCCGTGGAGGCTGCACGGGTTCATGCTCTCAGCTATTACACACTGGGTTTATTCATTTCCACCACTCCCCCCACCCCCACGTCTGTCACTCGTGTGCTCACTTTCCACTTGCTTTACTGAAGGAGCCAATCTTTCTCTTCACATGGATGTGGTGACTAAAATCTGAGGACCATTACTATCCCAAAACTTACTGGGCAGGAGAAGGCGGGTCGGGCAGGCAGGCAATGGCCTCAGAACACCAGCGAAGAGGGAAGAGACGCTAGAGAGAATTAACCCCGGGTATGTGGGAGAGTCTGGAAAAAAAGTAGGGGGAGGGAGGCAGAGCCAGAGAAGAAATGACACTCATCCCTGGACTGTGTTTTTCTAAAGGCTTTCTCTTAAAAAATGAAGGCAAGACTAGAACCTAGTGAGGGCCTTACAAGGATGTCAAACAAATAAAAACCAGTACTTCCAAAGCTGCAAGCGATAGAAGCCCACATTAAAAAAAAAAAAATCAAAACTTTAATCTTTAAAAGGCAGGGAAATTTGGATCACATAGATGAGCTGACTAGAAGTAGATTAGGCAACAGGGTTTTAGGCATGACTGGATCTAGGTGCTTCAAAGACAGTATCACTATTGATCTGCCTGACACTCTCCAGAGCCAATTTACCAATAGGATGTGACCATAGAGTCTGTGACTTTTTAAAAGAGGCCTAAAAAGTGTGTTGGAGATGTTCCTGTGTTTTTTATTTCAAGTCTGAGATAGAGGAGGAGGGGAAGAGGGAGGTGGAATGAGAGGAGGCCAAGGAGGTGGAGCTTCCTCTCAGTGCCCAAACTGTCCTTCCCTAGCCTTGACATTTGCCACCACTGACCACTGGTCCCTTCTTGACATTCCTGCCCAGCTTTTCCTCTTGCCCCTTTGCCCTGTTTCCTATTCTTCCCCGAGAAGAGAGATGACCCAAGAAAAACATTGGAAGGAGAGTCCCATGGCCTCGATGGTTTTTGTTTGTCTGTTTAGAGACAGGCTAGCAATATGCAGCCCTGGCTGGTCTGGATCTGGATATGTAGACAAGGCTGGCCTTGAACTCACAGATCTGCCTCTGCCTCTGCCTCTGCCTCTGCCTCTGCCTCTGCCTCTGCCTCTGCCTCTGCCTCTGCCTCTGCCTCTGCCTCTGCCTCTGCCTCTGCCTCTGCCTCTGCCTCTGCCTCTGCCTCTGCCTCTGCCTCTGCCTCTGCCTCTGCCTCTGCCTCTGCCTCTGCCTCTGCCCCTGCCTCTGCTTCTGCCTCCAAAGCATCTGGATCAAAGGCATGGACCACCACACCTGGCAGCCTGGGTAGTTAAGAACCTTCACTAGGGTGCGGAGAGGCTGCAGTGAGGAGCTACTCAGGGGTGAGATTAAGGAAGTGGCTCAAGGACAGGCTTTGTCACAGCTCAGGACAGAGCCCACAGGCTGGGGAGGCAGTGCTGAGCAGACTTGATGTGGTCTAAGATGCAAATGTGGGGGACAGATGCTGGGATGACACAGGGTTTCTGTTCTGAGGTGACAGAGATGCTGGTTTGGTGTGAAATAGTTCAGCCTGTGCATGTCAGATGTCAGGAGGTTAACAGACATCTGGTCCCTCATGCCCACCGTAGGATGGGACATAAGTGGGGTACCTGGACCTTTGGAAAGGCTAGATTTCTGCTTCAGAACCTCATCAGCATGAGAGTGGACATATCCATCCCTTGTGGAAATGTTCATCCCTCCAGACAGGTCACTTGCATTAGGCCAGAATAAGGAACCCCCAGGGACAGTGAGTGACCACACCCACTTCTTTGAAAAAAAAAAAAAAGCCTCAGCAGGATATGCCTGGGAGGGGCTTTGTGGGCCATGAGGAAGGGGAAGGGGAAGGAAGGGGAGGGACAGGACTAGCTGTGTGAGGAAGAACTTTTTCTGCAGATCTCTAGAGTGGACAGTCAGGACGACAAGCTCTCTTTGGCTCCTTTGGGACATCTGGTCCTTGGGGTTGCTGGCCTCCTGAACAGGACCTCAGGAGCTCATTGGCTGGAGGGTCTGGGGACGTGGACAACTGTGGTCCAGCTAAGGTAGGTTCTGACTGGGGCAGAGTGTCTGAGGAGGGAGTTGGGAGAGACAGGGCTGGACCCAGATGAGGTTCAACATGGAAGCGGCTGGTGGATGAAGAGCCCTAAGGAGCCCACGTCTCAGAAGGCTGGTCCTGCTGTGACAGTAAGAGCACCTGCCAGCTATTTCTGTTCAACCTATTTTCCAATGAGGAGAGGACCCAAGATCTTGTGAGGAGACCTTTCTTGTTTTACCCCTCGAACTCTGTGCCTGTTAGCGATAATAGGGTAAGGCCAATGCTGTATAGCTGTGATTCTTTCAGGAACTAGAGGTTGGGTGGGTAAGTGCTTCAATGCCCATCTTGGGTCAGGAATAGACCAAGACTCAGCGCAGGGAAGTAAATCGCAGCAGGTCACAGAATAAATGAGCGAGCAGGGAGAATCCTGAATCCCTGTCTATGTTGCTTCCAAGACGTCATCTGTCCATCTCTCTTCTGGGTATTTAGTGACTGTCAGGGCTGGCTGGTGTGGTGTGTATGTGTGTGTGTGCGTGCACTCACACTCTCACAGAGAGACCAGGAGGGGGTACAGGGAGGGGCATCTGTGCTCTTAGGTTGTTGGCCTCCTGCTCCAGGGGCTGAGACAAGGCCTTGGTTGTCTGATACAGTAATATAAGGCAAAAAATTGCTGGTGAGCCGGGACTTGGAGACAGATATAGGGAAAGTGAGGTGAGATCAGGATGAAGCTTCAGAGATCGGGAGGGCTTATATGCAGAGGTGAGGCTGGCCCTGGAGCACCCCTGGAGGAGAGAGCCCAGAGTGCAAATCTCAGAGGCAGGTCAGTAGATATATGATTGAGGATGAGGGAGCAGAGACCTAGAGACTTTGTGTGGCAAAAGATGCAGTGTGGGACTATCCTCATTCATTGATTTAGCTCCGGGCAGGTCTCATGTCTTACCAGGCACAGTTCTCCTGCCCATCCTATGTGACAAGGGCTGCAATGGTGTTTCCTTTAAAGCTGAGGAGGGCTGGGGCTGTTGCTCAGTGGCACAGCACCGTGCCTAGCATGCAAAAAGCCCACAGGTTTGTAAATAGGTATGGAGTAAGAAAGAGGAGAGAGGGAGGGAGAGAGAGAGAGAGAGAGAGAGAGAGAGAGAGAGAGAGAGAGATTGAGAGAGAGAGAGAGAGAAGCCGTTCAGACTTACAATAGCCTCAGTATAGGCTAGGTTAGACCCCAGTCAGTGTGGGCTAGGATGCAGGGCCTCATCACCTGTCACAGGCCTACTGCAATGCCCTCATGCTGTTTCCAAGGCCATGATGCCTGAAAGGCACACAAAGGCCAGGCTTCAGTTCCTGTGGCCCCTCAGCATCCAGGACCCTCGGATCCTCTCAGCCTCCCTGGGAACAATGTTGTTGCTCTTACTGCTCTGTCCTATTCAGGTGTTTCCTTTAAGCACCGCTAGACACCCCAAGGAAGTTGGCCCGAAGCCCTTTACAGAGCCTGCAAGGAGGCAAGGTCTTTAGGAATCTTTAAAATCCTGATTGGCCCTGGGGGCTGAGGAGGGTCCCAGAAACTCAGAGCTCTGCCTGCATTTCCGCTTGCCCACTAATCACTTGCTATGGTTTGAAGATCTGCCCAATAGTCATATGCTGTTGTTTAATTTAAAGAAAAAAAAGTTATATTGTCTGTTAAGTGTGGTCTGCCCCTGAACTCCGGCAGTGAGAATGGATACTCCGGTGGGAGAGGCAGGCGGGGAGGCTACATGGAGAGGTGAGAGGTGGTGAACGTGGGTGACAGAGGCTCCGCAGGCTGTTTCCATCTCTGCGTATCTCTGTCTCTCTGGGGGGGGGGGTGACTGCAGGTCATAGGGAAGCAGAAAGACTACCTGCAAGTTCTCTGCTGTTGCTCCAGGGTTTGGCCTTGCAAGAGGGGCTGTATCAGGCCGGACATGCATACAGTGTCCGTCTGTTTGGACGGCTGGGCGCAGGGATGCTGTTGGAATGCGTGCAGCAAAGGACAGGGCTGTGAGGCTCTTTCAGAGCTTCAGCCCCAATCCCAGCCCAGCAGCTCTGAGCTTCCTCCAGCAAGGCTGCTGACAGGATCACACAGAGGCTACAAGGGCCCAGGGCTCCCATTCACTCTTCCCACCTGTTACACTCAAGGCTGTAGCCTGCCTCACACACCTGCCCCAAGAGCTGATCCTTGCTAATGTTCTGAACTTAAGAGAAAGCTCTCTGGGTCCCCCCCAGTCCCTCCTCCCTTTTTTCTTTCCCTTGTTTATTTATTTATGTACTTATTTTGTCTCTGATCTCATCTTTCTGTCAAAAAATAATGAGGGGTCTTCTGTTTAATTATTTAAGTGTTTGTGTGTGTGTGTGTGTGTGTGTGTGTGTGTGTGTGTGTGTGTGTGTAGCAAACACCCAGATGGAGGTCAGAGGATAATCTGTAGGAGTTGCTTCTCCCTTCCACCTGTGAGTCCCAAGGACCAAACTCAGGTCGTCAGGCTTGGCTGCAAGCACCTTTCCCCACAGAGTCATCTTACTGGTCCCAAGAATGGTGAAGGAATTTTTGGTCTTTCTTACAAGTTAGTCTGCCACTTGAGGGTGCTGCATAAACCATGAGACCTAACGACAGAGAAAGAAGAAAAGAAAAGAAGAAACTCATTAAGAGAAAAAAATGTATTTCAGCACAGGAAACACTAAGGATAAGATAGGGTCAATTCTCTTGATCTCATCACCCCACATTTCACACACATATGACGTCACTTTGTGACTGGTAAGTGTTCATTATTGCAAACTGTCTATCTATCTCTGACTAAAGACTAAAAATGAAATATATTGAATCATACACCAAGCCTCCAAGCCTCTCTTTAACTCCGCGACCTCTCGTTTTTTCTTTCTAGCCTCACTTTATTGCATTTATCAAATAATACACAATTTAATTACTTAGTTTGTTGCCCAAGCCCTCCACCCTCACTTCACATTCTATTGCCTTTCCGTGCACACACAGTGTTCCGTGAATAGCTGAGTGAATGGGTGGATCCATCTACCTATTCCATTTCAATGCGACATTCTTTCCCCTGCTAGTGTTTGGGTTGAACTTAGGGCCTCAAACAAACTAGGCAAGTGCTCTCCTACTGACCTATATCCATCCCCTAGGCAAGTGCTCTCTTACTGACCTATATCCCCTAGGTAAGTGCTCTCCTACTGACCTATATCCATCCCCTAGGCAAGTGCTCTCCTACTGACCTATATCCCCTGCCCACTTTACTTTTCCGTTTGAGACAAGGTCTCACCTTGAGCTCATCCTGTAGCCCTGGCAAGCCTTGAACTTGGGATCCTCCTACTTAGACTTCCATAACAAGTTTGTGCTACATCTGTGCCACTTGACCCAGCAAAGATTCCATTCTTATGCTTGCTTATAAGATGGTTTCTGGCATGTAAGGATAGACGGTCAAGGATGAGGTAGTGGGTAAAACAGAGAATGGATGTTGTGGGGCCCAAAAGGTCAGAGTCCATGATACCTGCCATAGGCCACATCTGCTGGGATTCTTCCTGGTTGAGTCTTGCTGTCCTGAGGCACCGCATCTTTGCAGTCATTAGGGGAACTAGGAGATGGTGGGACTGTGAGCTGAGCTCTGGCGTGCCTTTGGCTGCTCAGTGTCTTTTTTTTTTTTTTAATCCAAAATCATTTATTTCTTTATTTCTGTTTTAAACTTCTTTTTTTATTTCTTTTTTATTAGGTATTTATTTCATTTAAATTTCCAATGCTATCCCAAAAGTCCCCCACACGCTCCCCCACCCACTCCCCCACCCTCCCACTCCCACTTCTTGGCCCTGGCGTTCCCAACCAGATAAAGTTTGCACGACCAATGGGCCTCTCTTTCCACTGATGGCCAACTAGGCCATCTTCTGATACATATGCAGCTAGAGACAGGAGCTCTGGGGGTACTGGTTAGTTCATATTGTTGTTCCACCTATAGGGTTGCAGACCCCTTCAGCTCCTTGGGTACTTTCTCTAGCTTCTCCATTGGGGGCCCTGTGATCCATCCAATAGCTGACTGTGAGCATCCATTTCTGTGTTTGCTAGGCCCCGGCATAGTCTCACAAGAGACAGCTATATCTGGGTCCTTTCAGGCTGCTCAGTGTCTTGCACGTACTTTGTGACGTGACATTGCAACTTGAGCTGTCCACGATGGAGCCTGAGTCAGATCAGCCATCTGCGGTGACACCATGTGAGTGTGGCAAAGCACAAGGTCCTTCCCTGCCCTGTGTCCACCTTCCCACTCTGTAGAGCTACGGTCTTTTTGTCATTGTTCCTGGCATCAGTACAATCTGTTTTTTAAGCCGTATGCTGTGCCAGCTGTGCCCAGCAGACTTGCCTGTCTCAGGGCTGTTTGGGGATAGTGACACTGTCTTGTTTTCCAAAAGCACCAGGCTTTTAATTTTTGGTAAAGGGACCTTCCATATGACATAAGCAATGTAACTGACATAATGTGAGAGTGCTGCACAAAACGGAGCTCCTGCCCTGGGGGAGCAGCACTCTAGTGGAGGCAACCAGAGGGCTAACAAACACAGTGTAATAAATCAGGTGCTGTGTGGCGATACTGAGTGACCATTAATGTTGCCTGATGATGTATATGATGTACATAGACGTCATGGGACTGTCCTTATGCCCAGCTCGTATCAGGCAGTCTGTGATTACCTTGGCTTTCTTTTCTTAATTTCTCTTCTCCTCTCTTTCTCCTTCCTTCCTTCCTTCCTTCCTTCCTTCCTCTCTTTCATTCTCCCTTCCTTTCTTTTCTTTTCCTTCTTTGAGGAATGGTCTCACTATGTAATCCAGGCTAGCCTTAAACTCACAGGAATCCACCTGCCTCTACTCCATGCTGAGTGCTGATATTAAGGCATGTACAACTTGCCCCGTTTATTACTGTTTTAACTACTGAAACTTAAATCACTGATACAGCTCTTACCTGGCCACGAGTCCTTGTTAAAAGCCAAGCAGGTGTCATGGCATGAGCTAACAGTTCTTGGTGGTGGCACTGCACTACCAAGGCCTCTGTATTGTGAATGTGACTGGTGACCCCAGGGAGCACTTGGCTTTCAATAGGAACAACCATAATTCAATGCCACTTGATTGTTGACATGCGGAACTATGGACCCATGTCCTCAGGTTTTCTAGTTCCATATTTTAAATAAAAGTTGAAATTTTGATGTATATGTTAAATCTGACTTTTCAATGCTGGGCACAGATGCATTTTTTTTTCCAAATGCTGTGAGAAGTTTCTGGGGAAGGAAATGGAATGAACCAGAGGATAACTGAGAAAGATGCTTGCTTTTTGCCTTAGAGCCATTTGTGCCTTCAGATTTTGAAGACATACAAGGGTTTTATTGTAAAAAGTAATTTTTAACCATTAACTAAGAAAATCATTGTGTCCAGGTTCCTCCCCCCACCCCTGACATCACCTGAATCTAGGAAACGAGGGAGATGGCTAAGTCAGGCTGCCGTGAAAAAACAGCCAATAAGACGTTAACAAATGGGCAGGAAAGCACCACTTTTTTGTGGATTGAGTCACGTGGCTATGGAGACTAAGGAGTCCCTCAGCAAGCCAAAAACCCAGAAAAGCTCATGTAGTAGTTACAGTCTGGTTCCAAAGACCCAGGGAACAAGGAAGCTGGTGGTATAAATTTTGATTGGAATGAGGCTTGAAGACCAGGAGTATTGATGTCAAGGGCAAAGACGTTGGACTTCTAGGTCAGATAGCAAGAACAAATTCACCTACTTCTGGCTTGGTTCTGTTTAGGCAATCAAGGGCTGGATGCTGCCCAGCTACATGAGTGAGAGCAGATCTTTACTGAGTTCATTGAGTTAAGAGCTAATCTCTTCCAGAAATACCCTGCTATGGTTTAGATCTTGAATGTCCCCCAGAGTCTCATGCATTAAAGGCTTGGTCCTCAGGGTGTGCTATTGGGAGATGGTAGAACTTGAAAGAGGTGAGGCCCAATGGGAGGGCTTTAGTTCATTAGAGGCATGCTGTGAAGGGAAATATGACATCCTAGATACTTCCTCTCTTTTCCTTCTCCCACGTCTTGCCAGGCAGTTCAAGCTATCCTCAAACTCATGATCTCCCTGCCTTAGTCTCCTAAGTGCTGGGATTGCAGGTATGCCTCACCACACGCTGGCACTTCCTCTTTATCTCTTGCTATCTGAATTGTGAAGTTAGTGGTTTTGCTTCAGCCATTATGTGCTGCCTCATCCAAAGCATTGGGGCAATGGTCATGGGCTGAAACTTTCCAAACAGCTAGATAAAATATACCTTTTCTGTTCATAAGTTAATATCCTCAGGTACTTTCTTAAAGTAATAGAAGACTGACTAACAGCTCCCCTCACAGACATACTCAGGAACAATGTCTTATCAGCCACCTGGACATCCCTTGGCCCAATCAGATTGACAAAAGTTAACCAACACAAATGTGCTGTGGGTATGAGATCTGCAAGATATTTTTAGTGGCTAAGTGGTGGGCCAGGAGTGTGTAAGGCCTGTTTGAAGAGTCTTGGGCAAATGGAGACAAACTGTGGTCATTAAAAATTTATAGAGTGGGCAGGCAAGATGGCTAAGTGGATAAAGCACACTTGCCATGCAAGTTTGATTTCCAGAACTCATGTGTCTTAATTAGGGTTTTATTGCTGTGAAGAGACATGATGACCACAGAGACTCTTAAAAAGGAAAACATTTAATTGGGGCTGCCTTTCAGTTTCAGAGACCATAATCATCATAGTGGGAAGCATAGCACTGTACAGGTAGCTATGATGCTGGAGGAGTCAAGAGTTCTATACCTATATGTTTCTCATAGGACTTATCCTAAGCATGTATCACATCAAAGCCCACCTCCATGACAGCATACTTCCTTCAACAAGGTCACATCTCCTAATAGTGCCAGTCTCTATGGCACACAAAAGAGTCTATGGGGGTCATACCTATTCAAACCACCACAACGTGTAAGCGTGGAAGGAGAGACCTGACTCACAAAGTTGTCTGCTGACCTCCACATGCACTGTTACGTGCACACATACACCTCCACAATAATAATAAAGAAAAAACATTACAAATGGTAGACCAGTAGTCCCTAACGACAAGGCTGTGTCTCATCCATCTATCTGTAACTCTTTGTTTCCCATTCATTAACTTGTAACCTGTAGCAGGATCTCCCATCTTCATCCTCATCATACAGGTATGATCTATACATTCACTGCCCACTGGGTCTCAGTGTTGCTCTGGTCGTGCGTGGTTCAAATTCTAATCATTAGCAAAGAAGAAAGAGGAAGAGGAGGAGGAATAGTGTAGCAGGTCTTTGTTACTTTATGGGCTCTTTTTTTTTTAACCAACCTTTATTACCTCCCACCCCAATTTCACCCCTATCACTAGAGAGGAGAGAAAGAAGGATCCCAATAGTTTGATTTCACCAATGAAGACTTGAGAGGCAGATGCTGGGGTGAAAGCCTGCTAGCTTGGAGAGGCAGAGAAAACATCCAGCTGACTGTCCTCCTAACTGAAGTCCCATCAGGATTGCCCCTCTCCCACGCCAGCTCAAAAAGCTTCCTTCAAACTGAATGTCCCTCCCTTCTACTTCCTGTGCATCTCTCTATCCGTCCTCCTCACTCACTCTTATTTTCTATGTTTTTTTTCTTAATCCTACGATCGCTTTCCATGAACTGGTTGCTTGCTCCACCTCTTGACCTATGCTTGACTTAATTTAATCCTGTTTTTAACATTCAAGCAGAAAAGTGCTTGGATTAAAGGTGTGTGCTAAGGCTGAGCCACACTGCAACAAAAAACAGGTTTGTTTGTTTTTTACAGTAGATAACACTATCTCAGGGTTCTTGGTGTGATCAAATATCCTACAATAGAAAGTTAGAGAGAGAGAGAGAGAGAGAGAGAGAGAGAGAGAGAGAGAGAGAGAGATATCTGAATCTAATTTCTTTCTTCTTGTTTCTTCTTTGAGCATGACTACTAACTAACCACAACCAACCCCCTGAACAACCAACAACCACCCGTCCACCCTCCTAAGGACCTAGCATTTATATACCCTCTGAAAACTTCCCAGAATTCCAAATGTCACACAATTGCAGAAACTATCTGCAGCTAGCAAAACCTTGCCTCTGCTAGAGCACAAGGTAACTCATAACTGCTTGCAGACAATTGAAGCAACCCCATATCCCCACACCTGGGACTAAAACAAAAAAAAATTTAATACTTCTGTACTTTTTTTAAAGAAACCAAAACTCCAGAATTCTCATTATATTTCCCCTCATGTGTTTTAAGCCATTAAGTGTGACACATCCATCTGCCAGATTGCATTTCTTTTGGCACCCCTAGGGTTACCTCTAGCAGGCAATAGAATTTGGACAAAGAATAATTAGGACATTTTCTTATAGTTTGCTTGGCTTGTTGCCAAGTGATAGAAAAGTTTTTCTTTAAACCTTTGGTGTTAATAATCGGTTACTTTATTTCCTTGTGCCAATGGATCTGGCAAGCATATATGAGACCAAATATGAGTGATATGTATACTGGATAATTCTTATTTCTGATTGTCTATTACAGCTGTATAAATAAAAAAGCTAATTCTGAATTATCTGAAATAAATTCAGCAGTTTCCATATGCAGAACACCTCTTTCTGCATATTGAGAGTCAGTAATTATATTAAGAGATCCAGGAAAATCTAATAATATCCAGTAAAATCTAATAATATCAAGAATGGCATACAGCTCTGATTTTTGAACTGAAGTATATAGGCTTTGAAAAACTTTCCCCGAGAGGCCCATTGGGCACGTAAACTTTGTATGCCCCAGTACAGAGGAACGCCAGGGCCAAAAAGGGGGAGTGGGTGGGTAGGGGAGTGGGGGTGGGTGGGTATGGGGGACTTTTGGTATAGCATTGGAAATGTAAATGAGCTAAATACCTAATAAAAAATGAAAAGAAAAAAAAGAAAAACTTTCCCCATTTTTTTTTCTGACTTATAGCCTGCCATTCCTAACTTATTTGGATCATTATAAAATGTAGGCACTTCAGGAATTGTCATTACTTCTACAATACATGGAATAATCCAATTAGATATTTTTATAAACTGAAGATGCTTGCTTTTAGGTTATTTGCTGTTAATTCCTCCCAAATAGTTGCTACATGCTCTTTGCTGATCTTCACTGGTGACATAATCACAGCATTGCTATAGGGTACTATGGTTTCTGCTGGGTCCATTTCTGATAATTGATGTAGTCCTATTCTATTTTTTAATGATTAAATCAGAGACTTTTTCTATATAAGTCTTTAATTTTTTACTTTGTGAGCTAAGAAAATCCATTCCATAATAACTATCTTCCTTTTGCTTAATGAATGAGTCCAGGAGGAGAATGAGTTGAAGGCAAAATAACCAAAATGCAATCAATACCCATACACAGCTTGCAGCCTCTGTTCTACCAGAGTTAATTCTCTCACTGCTTCCGCTGGCAACCATCTTGGACTGTTTAAGTCTGAATCTCCTTGTAATGTCTGAAACAAATTACTTAAGTCTTGAGTAGTTGATACAATCATTAAGGGTTTTCAGCTGATCTCTTCTAAGAGTACATGACTGATCCTTTTTGATCTTTACCTTTTGTGGTTGAATATTTGTTGAGTTATTTTATAACCCAAATAGTTAATAGAATCTCCTCTCTGTAGTTTTTCAAGAGCAATGGACAACCCCCAACATGGCAGAATTCTTTGTGTTTCCTTAAACATTTTCTCTAAAGTAGCTGCGTCAGAATCAGCCAACAAAATATCGTCCATGTAATGACAAATAATGGATTGAGGAAATTGCCTATGAAGTATTTCTAACAGTTTTTGTACAAAATCTTGATATAATGTTTAACATTTCCTGTGGAAGAACTTTTCACTGACATCTTTTTGCAGGTTGAGCATTATTATACGTAGGTACTGTGAAAGCAAACCTTTCCCTATCCCGCTCGTGCAAGGGGATAGTAAAAATGCAGTCTTTTAAATCAGTTACTATCATGGGTCACACATTAGGTAATAAGGAAGGTAAAGGAATTCTAGGCTGTAACAGAACAATTGGTTGAATTACTCAATTCACCACTATTAAATCTGTTAACATTCTCTATTTCCCCAATTTCTTTTTTTTTAATAAATATGGGGGTGGGATTTCCCTCTTCTATAGGCTGAGCCTCAAGTTGCTCTTGTACCAGATGCTCAAGTGCCTGTGATTTTTCCTTAGTTAAGTTCATTGCTCTATCCACACAGGGTTGTCAGTCAACCATTTTAAGAGTAAGGCCAGTGCCCCCACCCCTTATAAATCAATCACTATTATGTTCTGTGTTTGGACAACTGATGCAGCCTGGGTTATTCTTGACGAACTATATCAACACCTTTCCCAGGATCATCTACCATTTCACCCCTTATTTTGTCATGGGCTGTGTCTGAGATTGTAAGAATATTAATCTGAGCACCCCAGTGTTGTAAAATATCCCTTCCCTATAAATGGTGAATAGTGGCTTCTTTTTTTTTTAATGATTTATTTATTTATTTTATATATGTGAGTACCCTGTAGCTGTCTTCAGACATACCAGAAGAGGGAATCAGATCTACAATGTGGTTGCTGGGAATTGAACTCAGGACCTCTGGAAGAGCAGTCAATGATGCTGAGCCCCCAAGTCATAGCTTCTTTAAAACACTTTAGAACTATCATTTCTATAAGATGCCAACCTCTCTGTTCCACACCATTAGCAGGCAGGCATATGTTGTAGATTACTGTGAAAGCTGATGGTGATCTGGTAACCCTGGGCCTCCCTTCCTCCCACTCTTGCAACACAGTTGCTAGAGATGGACTCTTTCTCTACAAAGGCTGTTTCATCAGATTGTACTTTTGTTTTTTCAGTTTTTCTCTGACCAGACCTCACTCTGGCACAGTTTCTTTTCCTCTTTCCTCAGGCGAGAAACTCCCACTCTCTTGCTCAGTCACTTGGACCAAACGTTTTTGTTCTCTCTTTTCCAGTGCCTCACTTCCCAAGAGCTTCTTACCTCCACCCGCAACCTCTCAAGTTTCACCACCAACTCTGCAACCCTTTGAGCAAAGAGAGTTACCCTTTCTGTTTTTCCCATTTCAGCCATTTTATTGTTTCTCACTCCCCTCCATTTCTTCCACAGTTTTTCCAAATGCTCAGTCATTTTTTTCAACCTTTTCAAAAACAGAATATACTAAGAAGAAAAACAAACAAACAAACAAACAAACAAACAAAATCCCCTCTGGGAACAAAGTGGGGGTTATCCCAGCGGTAGCAGCTGCAATAAACTTTTGCTGGCCTCTTGAAACAAAATATCCATTCCTCCTTCCCTGCAGTTTCCTTAAAATACTATTTGAAATCAAATTTGCCATTTTTATCCTTAATTTTTGAGTCCCATTTTGAGGCTCCAGAAGAGGGACAGAGGAGATGATGGAGGAGGAAAACAGGATGCAGGAAAACTCCAGGTGCTGTGAATGAATCAAAGTTTGTACAAGAGTTGTCTTGCGTGGGATGTCAGAAAATAGCTCTTTGAGGAAGTGACCTTTAAAATGAGTCCTGAGAGATGGCCTGGAGGTTAAAAACAGTTGTTACTCCTGTGGATGACCGAAGTTTGGTCCCTAGCACCTACACCTAGTGACTTACAACTACCTGTAACTCCAGCTGGTGAAGATCTGATCTCCTCAGGCATCTACACAGATGTGATACAACTAAATTCATTTAGGCACACACAAATACACATATACTTTAAAAATCTTTAAAATGAGGCTAGAATGTTGAGAGTGAGTCAGTTGTGGGGGAAACTGAAGGGTAGATGCTCCAGGCAGAAGTGTGCAAGGGCCCTGAAGTAAGACAGAGTTTGGCAAGTGGGAACAACTCAATAGGTGAGAATCTGGTGATGTGAGAGGAGAGACGATGCGGGAGACATGCACTGGGGCCATTATCAGGCAGCCTTCAGGTAGGACAAGGTGAGTGGGATTTACAGAAAGATCAAAAAGAATGCACAGGGGCTTTAGTCAAAGGACTACTAGGGCAAGAATGGGAGCTGGGAGACTTGTCAGGGAACCCACAGTACAGCGAGAGATGATGCAGGTTGGAACTGCTGGGCAGAGGGTTGTATTAAGGTGTGGTTGTTCCCAGCATCCACATGGATAAGAGGGAGACCATGGAAACCTGACCTCCTGCCTCGCATGTAAGAAGCTTCCCTTTGCTTCCACACTGAGGGTGTGGTGTCAAAACCTAAGTCTTCCCTGTGCCCAGCAGCTCATTTACCTCCTCAACATGGCTCTGATCATCTGCCATCAATGAATCATATCCCCCTCCCTCATATCCCCTTCCCCAAACATCATGGCTAAGTTTTTATGCTTGACTTTTTCACAATACATTCCAATGTCAATGCCTTCTTTGTTTTTTTTTTGTTTGTTTCTATTTTTGTTGTTTTTTTTTTTATATAAAAGACATGGTTTCTATGTGTAATTCTGGCTGTCCTTGAACTTGACTTGTAGACCAGGATGGTTTTGAACTCAGGGATCCACCTACCTCTGCCTCCCGAGTGCTGGGATTAAAGCATGCAGCACCACTGCTCAGCTGTTGTTTGTTTTTTTATCTGAGGCAAAGTCTTGCTCTGTTGCCCAGGCTGACCTTGAACTCCTAGGTCACACGTGCCTCCTCTCCTATCTTAGCCTCTTGAGCAGCCTGTGCTACAAGTGTCCACCGTGCCCAGACCATAGAATCTTATTTTATTTTATTTATTTTGAGGCAGGGTCTCTTTATTTAGCTTTGGCTGGCTGGAACTTAGTTTAGCAGTTCCTATCACCCAGAGAGGAAGACAGACATGAAGATTTTTTTAATTACATTTTATTATTTATTGTACCCATATATGTATGCATGTGGACCACAGTGTGTCTGTGGCGAGCAGAGGATAAGTTGTGGGCTGAGTTGATTCTCTTCTTCCATCTTGTGGGCTCTGGGGATTAGACATGGGTGGGCAGGTTTGTCTGCAAGCACCTTTCCCTACTGTATTACTTACTTTTCTGTTGCTGTGATAAAACACCATGACCAAAAGCAACTTAGGGAAAAGAGAGTTTATTTGGGCTTAAGGTTCCAGGGGGATAAGAGTCACTCTACCTCGGTGGGGAGGCATGGCAGCAGGATCAGAAAGCTTACATCCTTAAGCACATGCATGAAGCAGAGAGAGTGAACTAGAAGAGGGGCCAGGCTATAAGCACTCAACTGTGAAAATCTGAAATAATGTGTCTGGTCTTTCACTAATATCTTTGTAGTCATTCTTAAAATGAAGAAAAATGAAGAATGAGTCCCCACCAAAAACATTCTTTCCCCATATTATTTGGCTACCTCAATTTCTTTGCCTGTCCCTATAAGTCTCAGCTTCTACTTATATGTAACTATAAAAAAAAAATTCTGCTGACATTTTTGTTAGGATTCATTCATCCATACATCAGCCTGGGAAGGCTCACATCTTAAGAGATCTTCCAAACTGTGAGCCTAACAGGCCTCTTTATTTATGTATGTCTTATTATTTCATTAGCATTCTCATCTACAGGTTCCACATGTTTTGTTAGATTTATACCCTGGTGTTTCTTTGTTTGTTAATTTTGATGCTATTTCAAAGGATCATATGTTTTAAATTAGGGGTTTCAATTGCTCATTCTTAGTATATAAAGATATGTCTGGTGGTGTGCGATGTGTCCTTGCTTCTTGTGCCCCTACCTAAATTATTCACTAGTTGTAAGGGATGTTTTAAAAGTGTTTTTATTACATTTATTTAAATGTTTCCATGTGCATTGTGCATGTATATGAAGGTCAGAGGACAACCAACAGGAATGAAATTTTTTCCACCATGTGGGGTTTGGGAACTAAATTCTGGTCATTGGTTTGGCCATAAGTACTTTTACCTACTTAGCCATTCTGTTCACCCTAAGAGTGTGTGTGTGTGTGTGTGTGTGTGTGTGTGTGTGTGTGTGTGTGTGTGTGAATTCATTTTGTTTGTTCTAAGGTTTTTAACCAGCAATGATTTATATGATATCAGTTATTTTAAGTAAGTAACACAATGTCTGCAGATAATCATTTACCTGCAGGGTTATTTCCTCCTTCCAATACGTATACTGTAGACTGGCTTTAGCTCGGGAGTTCCTTCGACAATGCAGCAATCTGGTATGTGTGGCTGTTTTCCTCCATATTACCCTGGCAAGGATTTCTAATGTCAAGTTGGCTAACAATGGTAGCAGCAGACAGACACCTCACTTCTGTCCTGTGCTATTGGATGCTCTTTATCATAGTAATAAAATCCCCCTGCTCCTAACCCCCCGTGAGCTTTTGTCGTCCATGATCACTGAGATAGTCAAATGCTATCAAGTGATAGGATTATGTGATTATTTTTAGTCTTCACCATAGTAGATTTACATTGATTGGTTTTCAAATATCGAGTTAGCATTTCATGCCTGGGATAAATTCATCAAGCCATTATGTATTACTGTCCATATATTGCTAATACTTGGTTGACTATTTTTCCATATATATGCATAAGAGATATTGTTTCTTTTCTTCCTGTCCTCTTCTTCCTTCTTCTCCTCCTCTTCCTTCTCCTCCTCCTCTTCCTCCTCCTTCTTCTTCTGGTACTATCCTTGTTTGGTTTTGGTTTATGAGAGACTTCTGAAATGGGCTGGAAAATGTTCCCCTGTACTCTGTTTTCTAAGTTCATGCATGATTTAGAGAGAGATGCTAGGCTAGGGGGGTGGCTCAGCAGCTACTTACTGTTCTTGCAAAGAACCCATGTCTGTTTCTCAGCACCATACTGGGTGGTTCACAACCACTGAAAACTCCAACTCCAAGGGATCTTTTCTGGACTCTATAGGCATTGAACTCAGGTGCACAAGCCTCCTTCCCTCTCTCCATATGTACACTACAAATAAACCTTTAGAAAACATTTTCAAAGAAATACATTTCTTTATATGTTTGAAGACTTTTCAAAAGTTATATTCATGTTTTTTATTTTCAGTTTACTATTATTAGGGTCTGTGAACTTATTTTGTATTGTATTATTATCTTAAGTGTGTTAAGGTTTATACAACCTGTTCGAGACCTATCCTGCTGGACATACTATGTACATTTTAAAATAATTTCCATACAGTGGTTATTGTCTATAAGATTCTATAGATGTTAATTAAATTCAGTTGATTGGTACTGTTATTTAATGTTATTTGGTGTCTCTATTATCTTTCTTGAAAAGATGCGTTTTAATTTTACCTTATTTTTAAGATTTCTTCATTTTATGTGTAGAGGTGTTTTTATTGTATGTTATACATATACATCACATGTATGCCTTGTGCTCATGTAACTGAGGTTACAGACATTATGAGTTGATATGTAGGTGCTGGAAATTGAACCCAGGTCCTCTGCAAGAGCAGTCAGTGTTCTTAACCACTGAGCCATCTCTCCGCTCCAATATCTCTACATTTCTGTTGATTTTTTTTTCTTGACTATCAGTTACTGAGAGAGACAAGCTGACATTTCCAACTATAATAGTAGATTTTTCAACTTATGCTTTAATTTTACTAGGTATTCTTTCATGAATTTTGAAGCCACACAGGTACACACACACACACACACACAACTATATGCATGTTCCTCATGAATTGAGTCTTTATCATTTTATAATGTCCCTCTTTATTCCCAGTAAATTTCTTCTTCTGATATGTACTTTGTTTTACATTCATATAGCCACCTAGACTCCTTAACTTTAATTTTCTTCGTATTTTCATGGTATATCTTTTTGTTTGTAACTAGCTTATTTAAACTATTGTTTAAACTTTATTGTAGACAGCATAGAATTAACTCTGCTTACCTTTATGTCATGCAAGTCAGGCTTGGTGGTGCACTCTACTAATCACTGCACTTGGTAAGCAGAGGCAGGAGGATTGCTGCAAGTTTGATGTCAGCCTAGAATACATAATTAACTTGGGGTCAGTCAGAGCTACTCAGTGAGATCCCATCTGAAAACAAATAAGCAACCCCAAACCTTTTCTTCAGGCTACCCATTCTGGCAACCTTCTCTTGGTGAATTTAGGCCATTTACATTTAATGTAGTTATTGTTGTATCTCGAGATCTGACATTTTTATTAATACTCCTGTAGTTTGTTCTTTTTTGTTGGTTGTTCCTCTGACAGACAGGAATGGTAGCAGATTCCTCTTCAGCTCTCAGGATCATGAACTCTGGGCTTGGAGAGATGCGCTTCCCTTTTTTTGACTCCTTGGCATCTTTAAGCCACCACGTCCAGCACCACTGCTCTAAGCATTGCATGAGTCCCTGGGGCTATAGCAGAAAATGAAAGCGTGAGAAGGAGTTCCCCATCTCCCAAGTTTAAAGAGGTCTTTTCTGCAGCTCAGACAACAAACAGGGGCTTTTTCTTTTTAAACTGAGGGTGAGGGGGGGATTGTGTGCATGTATGAGAGTGCAGACACCCATGGAGCAAGCCCATTGGATTCCCTGGAGCCTGACTTGTTACAGGTGGTTGTGAGTTGTCCACTATGGATGCCAGAACTGAACTCTGGTCCTGTGAGGAAGCAGTACAGACTTTTAACTCCCGAGTCATCTCTCAGGTGCCCCACCCTCACCCCACCCCCAACCTTTAACTCTTTTCTTAGACTGCTGGACTGGCGTCATGCCAGGCTGGTTATGGAAGAAGGGGGAAAGCAGAAGTCTCATTACTAGATCATTCTTCCTTGAGTTCTGTTTCCCTTCTGCCCTCTTCCTGATACTATGAACTGTTTAGAATGCTTAGGTAGCTGCCCCGTGTCTCCCGCTTGGAGTTTGCAGCTGCGGCTGGCAGGCAGGGATCCTGGATGTTACACCTGCATTTCCTATGCACACTAACAGGCTGCCTCTTATTTTACAGAAATCTCTGTGTAGAAACCACCATTCTACGTTCTGCTCTGCTGCTTGAGACGACCACATCCTCCCCCATACAGGACAGACTCCATGGAGAGCTCAGGTCAGTGTGTAGGGTTGGGGGAGGGCGTGTCCAGAAGGCCTGGCTGCTCAGTGAAGAAATATTTTGTACATCTATAAGTCAGTCAAGGAATGCTAGCTGATGTAACAAATGACCCCACATCTCAGAATAGCTCAGCAATGCTCACTTTACATGGAATCACAGTCCAGTCTAGGCTCTAAGCAGTCTTCTGGTATCTGAGGATACAATCTTGTGGCACCATCTTCCAGGGCTCAGTGGGAACGGTATGGGTACAAGGTGTGAAATTCTAGGGTCAGTCCTGCAAATGACAGGCTTCACTTCTATCACATTCCATTGGTCAGAATTTGTTGCGCTGCTCTTCTCTAACCACAAGGGAGTCTGGGAAATGTAGTCTTCCTGTCTACCTTGATTTGATGAACAGTTAGCATTGTGTTGAAATATTAATAATACCTAATTTTACCAGGTGGTGATGGTGTACACCTTTAATTCCAGCACTTGGGAGGCAGATCTCTGTGAGTTTGAGGCTAGCCTAGTCTACAGAGTGACTTCTAAGACAATAAAAGCTACACAGAGAAACTCTGTCTTGAAAAATCCAAAATAATAATAATAATAATAATAATAATAATAATAATATAAGGTATACTTGTAATATCCAGCATCACCAAGATCAAGAGTGTGTCCTTCCCCTGTGGAGCTGGGCTTGCAAGGCCTGGGCACTGGGGAGAGTCAGTGATGGGCCTTCTATTTGGCTGGGGCCTCCTGAAGTGGCCAACCATGTTGTATGGCCTAAAGGGAGATGAAGACTTCCTGTGCTCTGGGAAAAGTTGGTTCAGAAGGTTTCTATGTGGCATCCAAAGACACAGTGCTTGGTGCTCCGGTGCCTTTTCCCTGAGACTCTGTAACACTTTTTTCCTCCTGGTCTTAAGAAGTCTCACCTCCTTGAAAGGAGAATATTACCTTTCACTCCGTCTCCTTTTGGACAACCCAGGTCAGCTCAGTTAGATAACTGGGGTCTCCACGGTCAGACAAGGAATGGAAGCCAGTGAAGACAGGAAAGGTGGTGGGGAAAAAGCAGAGAAGCCATGCTGAATCCCGGGCCTGCTGTTTCCCGGCGCCTGCCCATCATCCCTATCAGAAAGACTCACAAAAGCGTCCATGGATTTGCAAGAGATGCCAGGCATATACATTTTTATACAAACTTCCTGATTCCTAAGTCAGTTTTCAGAAAATACAACACAAGCCTGAGCAGACCATGTCAACACAAGCCAGTAGAGGGCCAAAGCATGACTCTGTCCTAGCTTTCAAAAACAGCATTTGTTTGAGATTGTCTCCAGGACCGACTGGCAACTTCTCTTTTTCTCTGAAACATGGGGGATGGGCAGAGGCAGAGACAGATCAGAATTATCACTGGTTTAAATCTTTTCATGTAGTCAAAGGACAAAGGGGGAACAGAAGAAAGGGAAGAAAGGAGGGAGGGAGAGAGAAGGGAGGGGGATAAAAGAAGGACTAAAAGTTCAATGGAGAGAAGTCAGGAGAGGGCCATGGAAAGAAAGAACACAGCAGGGAAGGAGAAAGGAGAGAGGGGAAGGAAGAAAGGAAAAGCAAAAACCAAAGGGCATAGAGAAGGGAGGAGAGGGAGGGAAAGAAGGGGAGGGAGGAAAGGGGGAGGGAGAAAGACAACGAATTTACTAATGATTCACCTAGCATTACGTTCATTAAATAACTTCATTAAATCTTCATGTGAGGTAGAGATGGTAGATGAGAGGGCAGGTTGGAGCACTCGTCATGCCAGACTAAGTGAATCCCTGGCTAATTTGGAGAGATGGGGCCCTGCTCAGTAGAGTGTCTAGGTGGGTAGACATGGCTGTCACGTTCTGTGAACCTTCAGATTTGGGGAAGCTGGGAATCGGGCCTAGACAATTGCCTCTCAGGGATGAGTGAGAGTTGGGAGGAAAGTGGGGGCTTCAGAGATGGCAATGATCACACTCTGGAGAATGTGGGCGCCTCATAGCCACTTCGCGGGGCTGCCTGATAACCAGCAGAGTGCAGGATACCTCAGCCTTAATGGCTTACCTGGAGCTACCTACCATCCCTGATGTTTACAGATATAGCCTCTACACTTCTAAAGGAATTAGAGACAATGAAGGTGTGCACGTAGTAAAACACAAAGCAGAGGCAGCAAAGAGGAAGCAGGAAGTGAGGTCCCGGCCCCTTGACACAGGCTGATGTTTGGGACTGGACTCTAACTCAGCTGCGACTTGCTTGGCAGCCAAGTCATAAAGGGAAGCCCTGAGGTATGTCGTTTGTGTTGTCTGGTGACTCGAGAAGACAAATTACTTGTGTGTAGAAACACTCTTGGTTGTTGGTTACTGCAAGGGAAATCTGCCCTTGTGGGGAGCACTTCCCAGACTTCCCATCCTCGTCTAGATCCTCCAAGGAGTGGACGCTAGGATGTGTAAGGATTTGTTCAAGGAAACACCTGTGAGACAGACAGACGGCAGAGAGCAGGAAGGAGAGGTTGGCTTGCTGGGGACGGTGCGTGTCTTAGGTGGGGAGGAACCCAGAGAACAGTTCCACGCTGTAGTACTGCTGGTGGGATCTAGAGCCAAAATTAGTCCTCAGAGTAGGTCTTCCTGGGAGCCGCTGGGAAAAGCACTGGCGTGCTCTGTGCTGGTGCCGGCAAGCACAGAGCCTCACAGCGAGACCAGGGAGACGCATTCTCCAGGCTGCCTCACTTCACTAAGTCACTTACATATTCTTCATCTTCACTCCCCTGCCGCGTCAACACACCCTCATTAAGGAAAAAAGATTTACCCTGACACTTGTCAAAATGGCATGGAACGCTTTATTCATGACTGGCAGTGGAGAGAGAGAGCAGGTTCAACTCCGAGGACAGGAAGACACCTGGGATACCAGCCTAGGGGCAGAGTGAGGACTGAGGCAGGCCAAAGGTATCAAGGAGCATATAAGAGTGGGGATTCTCTCTGAGCTGACTTGCCAACCTTCTTGATGAAACTGGGATCTACAAGCTAGAGTCAGGACAGAGGCCACGGTGGAGCCTGTGACTGAGTGGGGCAAGGTCACTGACACCATCTGGGACAGTGTAAGTAAAGCAACGTTGCTGTCACTACCAGGAACAGTATTTATATGATTAAAAAAAAAAAAAAAAAAAAAACAGAGTTGGGCTGGAGAGATGGCTCAGTGGTTAAGAGCACTGACTGCTCTTCCAGAGGTCCTGAGTTCAAATCCCAGCAACCACATGGTGGCTCACAACCATCTGTAATGGGATCTGATGCCCTCTTCTGGTGTCTGGAGACAGCTACAGTGTACTTATATATAATAAATTAATAAATAAATACATCCTTTAAAAAATAGAGTTAATATTTAATAGAGATGTTTTATAGCGATGTACAAGAAAGCGGCACTCAGAAAGAAAGACAAGACACTCCCTGGAGCATGGGTTTGGGATTCTCCAAAACACTCCCACCCCACTGTCTTTACCATAGCCAAATATAGAGTTTTGGGGGCTTCGAAGCTATTCTCCTCATGGTGACTAAGGAAGCTGAATGCACTCACCTGGTGGGTCCTGAGGAGCTCCTGAAGGGCTACAATTAGTGTGATCAACTAATATTATCACTGTCTGGGTCACAGGGATTAGGACTCTTTACCTGTAGACAAAGTTCTTGTTTGAGACTCTCAGACTACGGCTGAAGACAGGAGTAAAGCTCACCCTAGGTCAAATATATCCAGATCCTGAGCCTGGACCATTGCTGTTTTAATAGAAGGGTCTATATAAGAAAGGAATATCGGTGTGTGTGGACAGCTTTTCAGTTGATGGTACTGCTGTTGACAGGAGATTCTTGCTTCTCAGCTCCAAGTAGACTTTGGGATGAGGGCTCTGCCCCCTCAGATCTCCATCATTTTCCTCTGTCTTTCTACTCTGCCTCATCTCCCTCCCTCAGACTTTGATCCCCCAATTGTAAGGGTTTCTTAAGGGTCGTAGATGTCCCCCAAAATGTGTCTTCTATGACTTTTCCATGCTGAACAAGGGTGTAGACCCTATCTATCTAGAGACCAAAAGTCTCGACCTAGACTGGAGAGGTGGCTCATTCCATAGAAGAGCTTGAAGGCCTGGTGACCTTAGTTCATCTCCAGAAGCCATAATGGAAGCTTGGAACAGATAACAGAGAGGTTGTCCTCTGACCCACATGCCCACATGACACACGTGCCTACACTCACACACATACACAGCTACACACATGCACACGTACACACAATGATAAAATAAAATCACACATTGAGGAAAGAATTTATGTCTTCATCTGTCTTATGTGACTAATGTAAAGGGAATCAGAGAGAATCTGAGGTTAGAGGCTTGCAGGTCATCATTTGAAGGGAATCTAGATTTTGGACGTTATCATTTCTTGGAACTATATCTCCAACAACACTTCAAGGGAATCTTGGATGAGTTACAGGGATAAAGTGGGAATGATACAGCAGGACATTCAATTCCTCCTCTGACCTCCATACACATGTGCATGGGTGCACATATCTGAACACACATATACATACATACATACATACATACATACATACATACATACATGTGCATATGCCCATATATATGTATGTATGTATGTATGTATGTATATACATATATATGCATCCACATGTATATGACCACATACTTATACACACATATACATGCATATGACCACACACTTATATACACATACATATGACCACACACTTATACACATACACATGCATATGCCCACACACACCAATTATTTTTTAAAAAAGTTATTAGAATACAAGCACTACTATACTAAGATAGTTTAGCTGGTAATCAAGATGGCTGCTAATGACTAATGGATAAGTAGGTGGTATATTACATGTACTCTGAAAAGAAAGATAGTTCAGGTGTCGGGCCATATGGAGGAGGAGGATGTGAGATTTTACCATGCTCCTCTGAACAACAAACAATTTAAAACTCGTACATTATTTATTTCTATAATTCCCATTTAATATGTTAAAACCATAGTTGGTGATGGATAGTTGAAACCACAAAAAGTGGAGTCTCAGGTAAGAGGGGCCTGGATTGCTGTCTCTCTACACTTTGGAAAGTTCTGGTTTTACGAAGAACACAGCAATACTATCTTCCAGCTCAGAGCAATGTGCTGGTTGCCAACTCCTGATGGATTGCTACTGGGCACCCTTCGAGGTTTACGGGAAGGCTGAGATTATTCTCCAGAGACTAAAGGTTGGGGCAGCATTAAGGCCAGATGGACTGAGCAGCGCAGCTCCTGACCTCAAGGTTCCCTCATTTTCAGATGTGGAGCTGGACTTCCAGAGGAGTGTACAGGCTGTGCTGCGAGAGCTCAACACCCCAAACCCAGCCCTCCAGAGCAATCAGGGTAAGAGCTGGAGCAGGAAGCAGCCACTCCTCATCCCCCAGCCCCTATCCCGTCCTTCCATTTCTGTCTCAGGCATTCCAGGAAGGGACAAACCTTGTGTTCTCAGGTGAGGGGTTTCCAGCTTAGCTGTCTGCTTGTGGACTTGGAAGGCTTCTCTGCTTCCTGATACAACCCTCCTGGTTCATATGTTAAGACCACAGTTGGTGGTGGGTAACTGAAGCTGCAAAAGAAATGAAGTCTCAGGTAGAGGGGGACTGGGCTGCCATATTGTAGACAGGAATGGGTTCTGTTACCTTCTTTCCTGGTTACCTTCCCCACTTCCACTTCCAAACAAAACTCTGTTTTAGGACCTAGAATCATTCAGAAGGCGGCTGGGGCTCTGGGCCTCCACATATTACTGCTCCATGCTTCACACATATACCTCTGTCTGCTCTTGTGCCTCTCCTCTTGTTTCTGGCCTAGGAGCTCACTGCCTAGAAAGAGCTAGAGATCAGGTGGCCACAGGAGGAGCTCACCACAAGCATCTGGGGTCAGCTCTTACTACAGGGTCAGATGTAGCTGGCTGGTCCCACTCTAGGACTCAGGGAACAGTCTCTAAGACCCTCTGGTCCCACCCAGCCATGACGGGTCTCTTTCTCCTGGCTCAGGCATGTGGAGATGGTCTCTGCACAAGAAGGTGGAGAGAAACCCAGGAAAGAGCTCCATTCTGGTCCGAATTCTGCTCAGAGAGCTGGAGAAGGTGAGTGCTCAAGCCTGAGGAAATCAGCAGGGGTGGGGTGAAGAGAGGTGCCCCCTCAGGTTGGAGCTTCACCTGTGCAGATCTGTGCTCCCAAACTCGGCTTCTTTGTAAGCCATATGCCTCATTTTCTTCACTGATTTTTATCTCAGCACTGATTTCTATTCATCCACCCCCACTGTTTCTTAAATTAACATATTTCGAAAAGAAACTCCATAACATAGCCATAAATGGAAAACCCACATCGCTGGGTAGAAACATATATATCCTCTGCATATCTGTGTGCAACCATTAAGGTTTATCTTTGTGCCACCTGAACTTATCCATGCCCTGCATGTTACTGCTTGGGAAACACTGCTCCAAGTTGTCAATTAGCTTTGGCTCCTGTGTGGCGTCTGTGTAGCTTCCCTATCCTAACTGCTTGCACAAGGATTCCTCCGTCTGTCTCGTCCCTCACAGAGGGCTCACACATCTTTGTTTCTCCCTACCCTACTCCCTTCCTCCCCTCTCCACAGCAGGCCACTCCCCTTAACATAATATATTGCTGCCTTCCATCTCATCTCCCACCACCCCCAGCCTAACCCCAATCCATAGCTAGGATGTGGTGCTCCCTGGAGCACCCAGCCCAGCGCCATGCTAGGATCTCCTGTTTTCCAGGCAGAAAGCGAGGACGGACGCCGTGTCATCATTCCCTTGCTGCTCACTCTAATGTCCGTGCTCACTAAGGTGAGAGGGGTTGGGGGTCAAAGTGACTTACAAGAGGCTGGGGACTGTCAGGAGGAAAAGTCACAATTCTCAAAGGGAATGAGAGGCCATTCATTCTGTAATTAAATATGAGTGACTGGAGTTGGAGAGATGGCTCAGTGGGTAAGAGGACCCAGTTCAATTCCCAGCACCCACATAAGAAAACTTCAAGTCACAAGGTCTCATCCTGTCTTCTTAGTTGGCATCTAATCTCTGCTAGGGTGAGCCTGGTCTTGCCTGCTTTCCTTTCTACCCAGAGGTATAATTGGACAGGCAATGGGGGAGTTGAGACAATGTGGAGAACGGATAGAGAGCCTTGGACAGTGGGTGAGCCCTTGGGTTGCTTATTTGTGCATCGTCATTGTGAGTAACAAGTTATTCATTCTGTAACAACACGTACAAGAGACTGGAGCAAGCAAAACTTGTCAGAACTCGGTTCTGCATAACAGGACTCCAGCTTAGAGAAAAAGCCAAGATGGCCGGCATGGCATTTTGGTGCATGAGAAAGGCTTGTAAAGTCCCCAGACTTGAGAAATCTCTCCTCTCTTTTCCCCATAGGATTAGAATCTTCACACTCCTCTAGCATAGTCCCTTTCCCAGCTCTCCATCCTATTGGTCCAGGACACAAAGCCTTATCTAGTGACCACCCAGGAGCTTGGAACTGCCTTCTTTTCCAATTCTCTGAGTTCTGAGACAAGCTAGGAGAGGAAGGTGCCTCGTGCCTTCTGCTTGCCTGTGACTCTTTGGTGAGCTCTAAATGCAGACAGTACTAAAAATGGGCCAGAGAGGTCGATTTCTTACAATTGGTGATCTCCACATAGAGGTGGGACATAAGAAAAACAATGTTTTACACTCTTGGTTAAAGGAGTTGGTAGTGGGCTGTGGGGAGTCACTGTAGCATCTGGGATGAGGGTGAGGCTGGGCTCTGGCAGAGGAATGGAGCACAGTGAGGAAGAAGGCAGAGGGGAGGAAAGGAGAGACTTGGGAAGTGAGTCCACGTTTCCAAGCCTGGAGATGCTCAGAAATGCTCGACCTAGCTCCACCATCGAGGCTGGGAGAGAACTGATCTGCGGAGAATGCAGGAATGGATTTCTGTCTTTCTGAGGTGGAGAGTGGGGTTTTAGGGAGGTCTCTCAGATGCTGGGAAGAGAGCCTGCAAACAGAGGATGTGGAGAGAACAGAGCCAGTCTGCCCATCAGTCCCAACCCTCCTTCTTCCGCAACTACTCTAATCCACCCCACCCTAGACCCTTCAAGACCTAGAGCATCAACCCCTCCCTCCCACCAGGCCACAGGCATCCCAGAAGATCTGTACCATAGAGCTTATACCTTCTGCACCAGGCTACTGACCCTGCCGGCCCCCTACTCTACAGTCGCCTTGGACTGCGCCATAAGACTGAAAACAGAGACGGCTGTCCCAGGTGAGAGCTACTGGGCATCCCGGCTACCCGTGCTACAATGCAATACTACTCAATATCAGGCTGTTTTACCCGGGATGCCAAAGATGCTCAGTCCTCTCAGCTCCTTCCAGGAAGGGCGGAGAATTAGAGTGAAGGACCCAGAGGCCGGCTCACTAAAGTGGTTTGTTTGCAGGTACGCTGTACCAGAGGACTGTCATCGCTGAGCAGAATCTGATAAGTGAACTATACCCTTACCAGGAGAGGTAAGAGGCCTGGGAGTGGTTGCTGCCCTCTGCTCCCTCAAGGTGTTGGGTGCTGGGCAACTCTTCACTGACAGGAAGACAAAAGTTGAGGCTAGATAAAGAACATCACTTAACAGAGCTTCCATGCTGGCCCAGCAATGACATGCACTTCAGCTCTAAGGGTGGTAGTTATATTGTTTTCTTAGCCTTGCTTCTTTGGCTCGGTCCAGATTGACCCTGTCCCTGTTCAGAAGGAACATATGGCCTAGGGAAACACTGCTGTTCCATTCTTGTGTCTCTCCCCCCTCCCCATCTTTGTGCCACAAAGCAGCCACATCCAACCAACCCAGGCAGCAAGCAATAGCTTCAGAATGCCCACACTGCAGGGACTGAACCCTGGGGGCTTTCGTCAATGAGTTCTCAGCCCTGAGATTAGGGGGGAGAGTATCCCTGGTCCATGTTTGGAAGAAGAAGAAGAGTAAGCATGGGGATGTGGACGGTGCCTCTCTCTGCTGCAGGCAAGTTTGTAGACTTAGCACTGAGTGGCACTATGTAGGCTAGAGACTTGGGAGCTATGTTGAGGAAGGATGCTAAGGAAAAGAGCACCCGGGGAGCAAGTGCTGGAGGAGAGAGCAGGCCCAGCACCCTGAGGTAGGAAAGAGAGGGTAAGCCAGTTTTCTGGTGTGATCAAGGTGATGAGCAAAGATGGAGTCTGTGTGGGTCTGGGGCTCCAGTACCAGAAGGGAGTGCAGTTAAGGTCTCCCTAGAGGGTAGGGATGCTGAGGACCAGGAAGCAGGAGTTCACTAGATGCAGGACATAGCCTGCTTCCCCACATGGAATCAGTAGACTGGTTGAGGGGGACTATAGCTGCCCCTCTGCAAGAGCTGTGCATCCTGTTTGCTGTGGTCCCTGCTTCTCCAACTTCTGTCTGCCTATAGGCTTTTGAACTTGACGCTTATCCTTTTGGGGGAATTAACCACTAGAAAATGCTTTTGTTATTAAAGGCGTTTAGATAACCTGGGGTGAGGGAGCTACAAAGGTTTGGGACCATCCATCTAGCACCTCCATTCCATTCCTGTCCCCCAGGGTGTTTCTGTTCGTGGACCCTGAGCTGGTTTCTGCCTCCGTGTGCAGTGCCCTGCTGCTGGAGATCCAGGCGGCCCAAGAGCAGCAGACACCGGAGGCCTGCATGCGCCACGTGGTCTCCCACGCCTTGCAGGCAGCTCTGGGAGAAGCCTGCCACACAGGTGCTCTGAACAGGAAGCTGCAGGTAATGACCACCACAGCCTGGGCATCCAGAGCACTCACTTCATGTGCACTTTCTGCTTCTGGTCCGAGTCACCCTTTCCGTGACAAATCATCAGTTCATACATGTTTATTAAAGGGAATATGAAAATACAGATAAGCTGCTGAAAGACAAAAATAAAAAAAAATCACTTATACGTCTCTACTTAGAAATAACAGAAATGAGCATTTAGTCTATTTTCTTAATAATGATGATATCGATGACTAATAGACAGTTTATTGTCTGTTATTCCAGACACTGTGCTAAATTGATCACATTTTGAAGTTCTCCTCCAGCACAACTACCATCTGCCCTTATAGATGGGAAATTAAGGCACAGAGATGTCGACCATCCACTCATGCTCACACAGATGCAAAGAGACTGAGCTAGAGTTTGAATCCCAGGTCAAGCTTATGCCCTCTGGCTCGTACCCTGACTCTTCTGAACATATGGCGCTATCAAACTCCGAAAATGCTTGATACAATGTGTATTTTCCCATGGTGGTCTATGCAAACATATTCCTTGGGAAAAGTACTTCTAAGGGCTGCACAGTATGAGTGTGCTCGTGCACTTAGCTGATGCCCGGCTCCTGCTGCAGGGCATGTGGGCAGTTCTGACACTTACTTGTTTGCTAGCTTTTCTCTCTGATTCAGCCTCAGTCCAAGAAATCCTTCTGGCTGAGAGTCACACCAGGGGCTGAACTTCTTAGGGGTGGGGGAATGGGAGGACCAGTGCCCTTAGGAGTGACATTCTCTTGGAAACAGGGAAGGCTAGGCAAGGCTAGATTGGACACATGCAGAAGATGGAGAGGCTTGTCTGGGTGGGAAGGGTTAGAATTGCTGCAGTGGGAGGAACCAGGCACCCAGAGTCAGGGTTCAGTTGTCCCCTGCTTGCCCTGGTTTAGGAAGTGGGGAAGATGTCAGTCAGGTTCTTTTCTCAGCCCATTATTCAGACCAGTCTCCTGCTTTGCCCATCAAGATACATAGTAGCACTGCTCTTCTGTTTTTGTTTTCCCTCTGGAGTTCTCCAGTCTGAATCCCACCCACATCTTGAATCCTTTATTTTGGTGGATTCCTCCTAGCTTTCTCCCCAGCATAGTGCATGAAAGCCAGAAAGAAACTCCACTGCCCACTGGCAGGCAACAGGGGACAGCAGTCATAGCTTGGCAGAAACCTAGGCTCTGGACCAGGAATCCTAACAGTTCCTGCCCAGCTCCTCAGAGCCAAAGGGTGGTGCCATGCTGGACTGTTGGTGGCCCTGCCCAATTTAGCATAGGAGTGCAGTAGGTGGGTTGGTGGGTAGACCTCAGGCTCTGGTGTCCCTCCTCACAGGCCAGCTCCCGACGCGTCCTGGAATACTATTTCCACGCCGTTGTGGCTGCCATAGAGCAGGTGGCTAGCGAGGACAGCCCCAGCCGGCTGGGACACCTGGAGAAGATGGAGGAGATTTACTGCTCGCTGCTAGGGCCTGCGACCACAAGAAGGCACTGTGTCGGTAAGCGGGGACCTGCTGGGGACTTGCCTAGAGAGACTGCCATCCGCAGGGGAGGGCGCCAAAGAGCTAGGCTAGACAGAATGAGGTTTCCAGAGGAGCCTGAGGACTGAGAGGAGAGCTAAGGGATTTGGCGGACCAGGGAGTAAGCAAGAGGTTAATACAGTCATGATAGCCCACAGCTGCAAAGCTCCGGCTTTATCCCATTAATGCGCTAAACATTTAGCACATATTCAAATCTATGCCGTGTGTCAAATCAAATAATTCGTAAAGTTAGGAAGTAGAAATGATTATTGCCCCCATTTTACAGAGGAGATTTAGAGACTGATTTAGAAAGAGATTAAAAATCTTGCAGACTGGCCCTCAGCTGGTGAGTGGCAGAGCCAGTATTTGAATCTTGTTCTGGGCATGGTAATCGACAGATGTGATTCCCAGGACACCTTCACAGAGGGTGGAAAGAAGCCCGTGCTGGCATTATTTGTCTCTTGGGTCGATTTGTACTCTGAGACCTCCTTTCTGTTGGAATGTTGATAGAGACGTGCCACGCCCCAACAGGAGCAAGTGTCACGAGACGAGTGGGCGTCAACAATCCAGAATGTGTGTGTCCTGCCAGCAGTGGGATGATTCTAATGTGTGTCTTGTTTGCACAGTCACTCAAAGCAGCCATGGAATATGTCAGCCTGAGCGTGTCAGAACGTAGGGTCACTGACTGCACCCATAGATACAGGGTGCAGGGGAAATGAACTAGAAACCACAGCAGAGATCAGTGCACCAAGCACACTAAAGCTTGAATGTGGCAGCCCAGGCTGGACAAAGTGAGCAGGATAGCCCTGTTTAGACTCCACCCTCTCAGTCTCCCTGGTCTTTTGCCTACAAGCCTCCTCAGTCCCCACAGTCTGCTCCTTTCTTCAGGTGACCTTCTGCAAGACCGCCTGCCAAGCATCCCCCTGCCCAGCCCCTACATCACCTTCCACCTCTGGACCGACCAGGAGCAGCTCTGTACGTGCTGGAGCCTCTGAGCTCCTATAGAAATGCCTGAGGACCGTGGTGTATGTCTGCGTGTGTTCACGTGTCTGTGCTCCTGTCTGTGTTCAGGTTTTGTCCTATGTGTTGGTCCACGTGTCTGGACAAAGTCGCAAATCTTCTCCGGAGCAGACAGCTCCCTCTACTGTTGTGTCCTACCCCAGTTCCCTCAGCTCTTCTAGCGAGTGAGGACAAGGACTCCAACTGTGGTAGAAAGGATTAAGCTGGAGTACTGGGTTCAAGTCACTTCCTTTTGCATGGCGGGTCACGGTAGATGCCTGTCTCTCTGAGCCTAAAAGTAAACTGGAAACCCTGCAAGTCGTCCCTGGAGCTGGTGGCCTGCTATCTGTGTCCCAGAGCAAGCTACAGGAAGTGGGGTGTTGGAAGGGACCCAAGGTCAGCTAAATGTGGGAGGTGCTGGGTTAAGCACCATCTTCTCTAGTACTGGAGTTCTCAGGGATTTTAATATGTTTACTGATTGGCTGGGTGTGGTGGTGCACACCTTTAATCTCTATATTCAGGAGGCTGTGACAGGCAGATCTCCGGGAGTTCAAGGCCATCCTGAGCTACGTGGAGAATTCCAGGATTGCCAGGATCCTACATAGTGATCCTATCTCAAAAAAAAAAAAAAAAAAGACAAATAAATAAAAACAAAACAAAAGAAAGAAAAACAAAAGAAGAAATAGATTTACTGAGTAGCCTCAATGGGAGGAAACAGTAATGACTAAAGGACTGTGGTGGCCTTTGTGGAGCATCCCATGGGGGTTCTGTTCATATGGACAGTATTTGAGAAACAGGAGTCCTGTCCTCTCAACTTCAGGTGTCTTTGCCATCCTCATGCTCCCTGTTCTCCTGTCCCAGGGAAGGAACTGGTACTCTTCCTCCGCCCACGCTCGCAGCTGCGCCTCAGTGCTGATCTGGATGCCTTGGATCTACAAGGATTTAGGCTAGACCGGGACTTGGCCCGGGTGTCCACCGACAGTGGAATTGAGCGGGACCTCCCTTTGGGGAGCGATGAGCTTCCGGACCCCAGCAGCTCTGAGATGGAGCGGGCCGCCCTTCAACGCAAGGGGGGCATCAAGAAGCGTGTGTGGCCCCCTGACTTCTTCATGCCTGGCAGCTGGGATGGGCCCCCGGGGTTGCATCGGAGGACTGGCAGGCCTAGTGGGGACGGGGAGCTGCTACCTGGAGTCTCTCGGGTGCATACCGCCCGCGTGCTCGTTCTGGGGGATGACAGGATGCTAGGGCGCTTGGCCCAGGCTTACTACAGACTCAGGTAGGACCCTAAGGAGGGACTGTGGTATGGGTGCTTCTGGGATGGGCTGATGAAGTATTAGATGATGGGTATTAGAGGGACAAGAGAAAAGGCACGGGAGGGTAATGAAGGACATTGTAGAGTATCCCCAGTGCCCAGCCATCAGCTTGACAGGAAATGTCTACTGTTTCCATTTTGTAAACTGGTAAACGGGCTCAGAAAGATAGTATAAATTGCCCAAAGTCAGCACATGAAAAATGGCAACGCCAAGACTATTTGATGCCAACATCCAGCCCTCAGCTCTTACCCACCTACCGTGCTGTCTGTTGCTAGGAAACGGGAGACCAAGAAGTTCTGCCTCACTCCTAGACTCAGCCTACAGCTCTACTATATCCCTGTGCTGGCGCCTCAGGTGACTGGACAGGTGAGGGTTGGGGCCAAAGGGACCAAGGAAAAGGAGTGGAGGGGTCAAGTGCAGAGGTCTCATCAGAGAAGAGAGGGAGAGGTGGGGACCCACTGGCAGCCTGGCTCCCAGACTCAGGGACCAGAACCATTGCCTTAGACTGCAGAGTTGAGAGAAATTGGGGTGGGGTGGGGTGTCTTCCAGATCAGAAGCCAAGACTCAGGCTTTGTCACAGTAGCCTCTCCTCTGCTCAGCTGCCTCTACAAAACTGTCAGTGCTGATCAGTAACCGGAAGACCTTGACCACACCAGAGAGGAGATTAAGGATGAGCCAGAGCACTCAGGAGGCAGAGGCAGGCGGATTTCTGAGTTCGAGGCCAGCCTGGTCTACAGAATGAGTTCCAGCACAGCCAAGGCTACACAGAGAAACCCTGTCTCGAAAAAACAAACAAACAAACAAGGATGAGCCAGGAAGGAGCAGGGTTAGTGAGTTTATTAAAAAAATAGAGATGAGAAAGCGCATGCTTCAGGAGAGACAGAGACAGAGAGAGAGAAAAAGAGAGACAGAGACAGAGAGACAGAGAGAGACAGAGACACACAGACAGAGACACACGGACACAGAGAGAGAAGAGGAAGGGAGAAAGAGACAGGGTGAGGAGAGACTAAAGGAAAAGATGCCACTCACCCAAGGCTTTGCAAGAGCCTACTTTAACGATGCCTATAGTCAAGGTTTTACTATCTTGCTCAAAGGATGTAGTTTACAACCAACTTAAAACATGGAACAAAATATCATGTAATGTTAAAAAAAAAAAAGAGTGGTTTTACTTATCCTAAAGAATGTCCTCTGGTATATTCTAAAGAATGTCTCTGAGAGAGAATACCCCTTTCAGAGTTGAGAGAGGCAGTCAGCACAGGTCACCACGGGCAACACGCAGTTAAACTCAAGGCCACACATTCTGGCCCTAAGGAAGCATGGTCCATTTGTTGTTTTAATATTTTGGGAGAGTTGTTTGTTTTTGTTATATTGATACAGGGTTTCTCTATGTATCTCTAGCTGTTCTGAAACTTACTGTGCAGACCAGGCTGGCCTCGAACTCAGAGATCCTCTGCCTCTGCCTTCCAAGTGCTGGGATTAAAGGTGTGCGCCATGTCACTGCCTGACATGTTTTAACATCTTTGCTTGAGATTTTTTTTTTTTTTTTTGAGAAAAGGAGATATTGTCTCTTTAGGTCTTCATAGTGGAGTTGACAGGGATGCTGAAATTCTTTGATGAGAGACTTTGCCTCCGCGGTCCTTTCCCTCTACAGGAGAGAAAGTATGAGGCAGATGACCAGAGTTCATTAGTGTTGATTAGTGTTGGTGGAGCGTGTGTGTGTGTGTGTGTGTGAGTGTGTGTGTGTGTGTTTGAGTGTGTGTGTGTGTTTGAGTGTGTGTGTGAGTGTCTGTGAGTGTGTGTGTGTGAGTGTGTGTTTGAGTGTGTGTGAGTGTGTGTGTGAGTGTCTGTGAGTGTGTGTGTGTGTGTGTGTGTGAGAGTGTGTGTTTGAGTGTGTGTGTGTTTGAGTGTGTGTGTGTGAGTGTGTGTGTGTGTGCTTCTCTCTGCCGTTTAGAGGTCAACAGTGTCTTTTAGTGTCAGACAAGTGGCCCTCAGCAAAAGCCCTTCCACTTCACTTGAGTTTAGGACACAGAACACCAATACAACACCAACACAGTATAGAAGCTGAGCCCAAGTGGTTAAATGACTTGACCACAGTCACCGAACACTGGGCGTTGGTATCTGGGGCACCCAGACTGGGAGGGAGGGAAGGACTGACAGGTGTGTCCCCTTATTCTCTGAATCCCTAGGATCCAGAAGCATCCAGGAAGCCTGAGCTGGGAGAGCTGGCTTCCTTCCTGGGTCGAGTCGACCCATGGTATGAAAGCACTGTCAACACCCTGTGTCCTGCCATCCTCAAGCTGGCCGAGATGGTAGGAGCAGCATTGAGGGAAGGGGAGGGAGGAGGGAGGGGAGGAGGGAGAGGAAAAGGGGGAGGGAAGGACAGATGGTGGGAGAAATGTGAGTGGCATGAATGAAGACATGTTTAAAAGTTCAGGTGGAGAGGGTGGTAGAGTCAGAAGAGACCCCAACTAGACACTGTTAGTGACCCTTGACCTTAGAATCAGCCCCACGGGGTTTGTTCATTTTTAGTTTTCAGAGCGTAGGAACTGATGTCCCCAGGAGCCATTGTCTCCATTTCACAGGCCAGGGAGCTAAAGCAGAAAAAGATTAGGTAATTTGCCCAAGCAGCAAAATAAATTGTGATGCACTGTCCCCCATCCTTGGAACCAGGCGTCCTGCCTGCAGACTGCATCTGCTATTGCTTAGTCATGTCTGTCCTGCCTGCAGACTGCATCTGCCATTGCTTAGTCATGACTGACAGGGCAGGACAGATGGGGAGGCAGGCATGGCTGTCTTGAGAAAGTCTTTAGCTATTTACACTTAGACTGGCTTGCTCCCAGAAACGCTGCAACGGTGTTTAGTTTTTACAGTTTGACATTTGTCCATCAGGTTTTTTTTACGTAGAGTTTAATGTTTCCTGTTAGATATAGAACTTTTATTCTTCATGGCTTCTGCCTTTGAAAGCTTCTTTTAAAAAAAATCTCTTTTTTTGCCTTTACATGGCTTCTGGGCATTGAACTTGAGTCTTCAGGCTTGTACAAAATTCTTTGCTCTGAAACATCTCTCCAGCCCCAAGAGTTTTGCCTGTTAAGGCCTGAGATCACAATGCTCAAACACAGTCTGGATTTTGACATTTAAATAACTATTCCCTCACATAAATAATTTTAGTTCTTCATCTTAGGTATGTGTGTGCAATCTTGCTTTTTTCCAAAGGTTTAGCCAGTTATCCCAAAGCTGTTGGTTGAGTAAGCCATCCTGCCTCATCCATTTGATATTCTGCCTGTATCCCTAACTGAAGTCTTATGTCTGTGTGATGCTATTTAGGTGAGCCTGTGTTTTCATATATCTAGGCAGTTCTGTACAAATCAATATGATTCTATCTTTATGCCAGGAAGGTTAGGTCTACAACTTTATTTTCCTCTTAATAGAAAATTTCAGGATATACTAGCTTATCTTTGCTGATAAACTTTAGGATTTGCATGTTATTTTTAAATTTTATTTATTTATATTAAACACATATTTTATTTTATTCATTTTGTGTGCATGGGCATGCATACACATGTGCAGATGCCTGAGGAGGTCAGAAGAGGGCATTAAGTCCCCTGAAGTCAAAGTTATAGCTGGTTGTGAGCTTCTCAAAATGCTGGGAACCTAACTCAGGTCCTCCGAAAGAAAGAGCAAGTGCATACAACCACTGAGCCACCTCACCAGACCCAATTTTTAAAAAAAAAATCTGTTGAGATTTTGATTATAAAGAGAGAATCAGCCTCTTTCATATATTAACCCTCTCTGGGTACATAATGTAATTTCTTAAGTGCTTTGTAGCTTATGCCGATGGAGACTTCAGTCTTTCCTATATGGCTTCTACCCATTTCTTGCTAATGTCATTCTTACCATCCACGAGCATACTTCTTGTCGTGGTCAGTACGTGCTTCTCTCATTCTAACTAGAAAGAAGGAATTGTCCATGCAACAGGAAGCTACCAATTTATACATATTATTTATCAAATTACTCACTTGTTTCTTAAAAGGTTAAGGTTTGAAAACAGAGCACCAGGCGTACCCAGTTGATTTTTGACTGGCAGCTGGCAGCTGAGCTAAGGTCTCCATTACATTTCTTACCTGCCTGGTTGGGACATCATCTTAGATGTTTTGTGCACACAAAGATGTCTGGCTGTGTGTGTGTGTGCATGTTATCTGAATAGCACATGGAGATGTTTGTGTACATACACAAAAGACTGTTTAAAAGGGTATTAAAATACATTTCCTCTTGAAAGTCAAAGTTTATGGGAGAGAATCCATTGGCTCTATTTTTGCTGGTAGCTTTTCTTCCAACCAGGACACAACAAAGATTTTCCTTCATTTCTCTTCTCTCTCTTATAATTAATCACTTGTGTGGCCTTTCCAAAAGCAGCTTCCATGTGAAGGGCCTGGAGACTCTGTGAGCAATGATGTGTTGTCAGAATGCTGTATTATCAGCATCATTTGGGAGGTGATTGAGACAGGGTTTCTCTGTGTATCCCTGGCTGGCCTGGAACTCACTCTGTAGACTAGGCTGGCCTCGAACTCACAGAGATTCACCTGTCTCTGCCTTCTGAGGAATGGGATTAAAGGTGTACACCACCTTGCCTGGCTGAGCATGATTATTTTAGAAGCATGTATTTGTTTTATGTATATGAGTACACTGTAGCTGTCTTCAGACACACCAGAAGAGGGTGTTAGATCTCACTACTGATGGTTGTGAGCCACCATGTAGTTGCTGGGAATTGAACTCAGGACCCCTGCAAGAGCAGTCAGTGCTCTTAACCACTGAGCCATCTCTCCAGCCTGAGCATGATCTTTTTAAAGGGAATACTTCAATGAAACAGACGTGAAGGTCAGAAGGAGTTTTGAATTAGATGTACAATGTTTAAGACAAATCTGAGTCTTTTGCCAATTCTGGTGTTACAGCTTGAGCATCCCTGACCTGGAAATCCAAAACTTGAAATTCTCCAATACCCACAACATTTCAAGTACTACCATGATGCCACAAGTGGAAAATTCCACACCTGTCTGCATGTGACAGGTCTAAGTCAAGACACAGGCACACTGAAATGTGTGACTTTATCTTCAGGCTAAGAGGAAAAGGTACCTGTGAGTCAAAATGAACTACACTTGAGCCCCATGGTCAAGATAACTCATCATCTACACATAAATGTCCCATTATCCAAAGGGGGGGGGGGGAACGACTCGGAGTTAAAAACACCCCTGTGGTCCTGAGCATTTCTGGCAAGGGGTAGTCAGTCTACATTCCAGTCGACATAGACATTCCACTTTCTGTGAAGATCATACACTTTACTCACAGGGCTAAGGAAGCCACAGAAGACAAGGGGCTGAGCCCATTCCCAACAATGTGTAAATATTACTTGTTTGTTTATTTTGAGACAAGAGTCTCACTGTGTAACTGAACTCAAATTCTTTTGCCCCAGCCACCCAAGGAGCAGGATTATGGGCACATACCATCACACTTAGTTTGTTAGTGAGTTTATTGATAGTTTCAGAGGTGGCCAGAGCTGAGAGGAACATATCTGGTCAGGTCGTTCAACCTCTTAAATCTCCCTTGAAGATTACTCAGGCCTCAAAAAGTTTGAATAACATTTGCCCCAGGCTCCCGGATAGTGAATATGCAAAGGGAGCCTAGATAAAGGCTTTTGTCACAGTTACACTTCAAGCAGCTAGCTCGGTGTCTTGTGGCTCAGTAAGTCTGTAGGAATGAAGTTAACCAGGTTCCCTGAGAAGATGGAGTCTTGTTAGAAGTAGTTCGTGTTTTGGTCAGAAGTAAAAACCAGATGGCCAGGAAGGCTTGGAGCACGTTGAAGGATTGGCCAGACTTGATCATCACAGGGAGTGTGGGAGGTTTTGGAGTTTCTCACTGAAAATAGTGCCTCCCCTAGCAGCCTGGAGGTGGGTGGCTGCTGAAGACACTGCCCCTGTTCCTCACAGCCTCCCTACTTGGACACATCTAGGACCGTGGACCCCTTCATCCTGGATGTCATCACTTACTATGTCCGCATGGGCACTCAGCCCATCTATTTCCAGCTCTACAAGGTTAAGGTAGGTTCCCCACTGAAGCTCCCGGGGTACCGGGCGAGCCTGCAGGACCTGTTAAACCCTCTGGCTCTGGCAAAATACTGGTCATTGCAAGTCCATTCCTGGTTGCTCTTGACAGCTTCGTGTGTGTAGTGTTTGGGCAAACCAGTTCATTCTTAACTTCAAAGACCTCAGATCCAAGCAGGTTGGGAGTCAGCGGTAGGCTGTTCTGAACTGGCTTCCATCCTCTGGTTACAAATTCCCAAGGCACTGCCATTTTCTCTCCTTGACCTCTTGGAGAACTTCAGGCCTCATGAATAGACTCACCTCCGTCCTTCCCTCTCACATCAGCCCTTTTCCTTCCTTGCCAGGCAGTTCTTCATTTGAGCCATCCTGCTGCCTTGTTCTCGAACCTTTGTTTCCCCGGCTCTCTTCTCAACAAACCCCAAGCCCAGAGTGGTAGTGCCGAATACCCTACCAAGGCCCACCTAGAACAAAGACCCAAATCGATTTGGCGATTTGACAATTTGGCGATTTGGCATGGCACGCCTCCTCTTCCCGGTGTGCACGTTCATCCTGGCCCATGGAGATCCCAGGCCAGTTTCCTCTTCCTCTGAGACAGTGGCTGCTTATCACTTTCCTGAAGCCTTTCCCTTCCGCAAGTGACTTTCCTACCATTAGGTCACCTGAATGTCCTGTCTATACCCAGAATGCATCATGTCCATTCTAATCCTCACGGGGTTTCTCCTGATGCACACGGTCCTCCATGTTCAGTACGAATTCCTCCATCTTAGCCCTTGATGCCCCTTCTCCTGGACCTTCTCCCTTAGCCGTTCAGTTTTACCTGACTCAGTCATTTACACTGGCTCACCTACTCTCAGAACCATGATGCTGTGAACCCATGAACTTCGATCTGTTTTCCCATTTAGGGCATTGATAACATTGAACTTCAAAGGTCAGACTTTCTCCACGTCTCAGTTTTCTCTCCTACTGTGTTTCAATATTTGATGGCGTTAAACAGTGGGGAGGGAATTTAGTTTCCAGATTGTTCCTTTAGTTCCTGTCTCTTATCAGTAGGTAGGACTGGTTTGTGGAAGCTTTGGTTTCTTCCTTCTCTGCCCTGAGGTTGATAAGCTTTCCAGTGTAGCTTCCTTAGTGGTCCTTACTGCAGGACACAGGAAGTAGCTGGCACACACGTACAAACTGGCTTTATTCTGCCCAGGGCCTTAAAGCTGAAGCACGCAGATGGACTGAGTCCTGGGGTCCAGCAGACAGTAAGGATGCAGGGTAGCACTCTGCAGGAGCACCTCCAGGGAGGGAAAGGACCTCACTGCTCTCTACCTAACTTGGATTCCGTCACTCCTTTAGAGTTGCAGAATCTGACTGCAGATACCTGCTCTGCTCTGTACCATATCCTAAGGTTCTGTTTTCTCCCAGAACATTCAAAATGTTTCAGGTTCATAACTCAGTGTGTGGACCAGACAATGTCACAGAAAAAAAATCATTAGTAATTGATGTAAGAAATAAGGCATTTGGATTATCTCGAGTTTTACAATCATGCCAGACATAGAAGGGCACACCTGTAATCCCAACACTTGGTAAGTTGAGGCAGGAGGATCACCATTTCCAGGACAACTTGAGTTGTACAGTGAGACCCTGCCTCAAAAAACAAAAAAAAGATTCATCGAGGAGATAGATTTGATCAGATAGTAGATAAATATCTGATCAATATAACAATATAAATAATAACTGATATTACATAATATAAGTTTAACCTTATAGTATTAAAACAGTATTAAGGTTTTAATACACAGCTGCCAACAGTCACATCAATCACATCCCGTTCTATGTGAGCGTGAACATGAGGGGCTGGAGAGATGGCACAGTGGTTAACAGCACTTGTTCTTTCAGAGAACCTGGGTTTGGTTGCCAGCACCCACATGGTGGCTCACAGCTGTGCATAGCTCCAGCTCCAGGGTGTGCATACATTTGAGCAAAGCAATCGAATATATATATACATATACATATATAAAATAAATCTTTTTCTTCTTTTTTTTTTTTTTTTTTTTTTTTTGGTTTTTCAAGACAGGGTTTCTCTGTATAGCCCTGGCTGTCCTGGAACTCACTCTGTAGACCAGGCTGGCCTCAAACTCAGAGATCCACCTGCCTCTGCCTCCCGAGTGCTGGGATTAAAGGCGTGCGCCACCACGCCCGGCTTATTTCTTATTTTTTAATTTTATTTATTTATTTTGTTTTTTTGAGACAGGATCTCTTTATGTCAACCTAGCTGTCCTAGAATTTGCAATGTAGACAACAACTGGCCTTGAACTCACAGAGATCTTCCTTCTTTTGCCTCCCAAGTATTTTTCTTTATTCTGGCTAGCTCTCAAATAAATAAGACAGAGACTATTAGATTTATTTAATAGGCTTTATGGTATAATATCTAAACAGTTATTAATCTGTTCTAATCCTCTGAGCTAATCTGGCTACCTCACAGCCCAAATCCCCTAGATACATACATTTTAGAATCCATCTGTCCCTCTCTGCTGTAGGTGTGTCTCCTGGACACACGCCTCGCGGTGAATTCCCTCTCTCTCTCTCTCTCTCTCTTCCTCCCTCCCCTCCCTGGAAGAGGAAGGCCAGCTCTGTCCCCATGTCTGCTCAGTCATTGGCTGATCAGCTTTTATTGACAAATCAGAAAATAAATGGGGAGCAAACCTTACACAACATTGAGGCAGGCAGAGGATTCTTAACAATAAGCGCTACAATGCAGAGAAATCAGCATTTGAATAATACAAGGATACTCTTTACATAGTGCACAATAACATTATGCCAACATAAATACTTTTTCTTATTTCTTATTTTTTTATTTTTATTTTATTTATTTTGGTTTTTTGAGACAGGGCCACTTCATGTAGTCCTGGCTGTCCTGGAACTTGCTATGTAGACCAGGCTGGCCTTGAACTCACAGAGATCTGCCTTCCTCTGCTTCCTGACGCTGGTGTCAAAGGTGTGTGCACAGATTAAAATAAGTCTTTAAAATAGAACAAAATGATAAGTACAAATTATATATATATTTGTGGCTGTGACATGCCATTTTATGATATGTACATGTGAAACTCTATTAATTGGACTGGCTAATGTGCACATTACTTCACCCTTACATTTCATGCCACAAATACTTACAACCTACTTACAGCTCTTATTAAAAATACAATGTGTTGTTACAAACCGTGGTCACTGTACTGTGCAGTTGCTCCCTTGACCTTGCTCCTCCTATAGAGCTGGAATTTTGTATCTTTTACTAGTATCTGGCAGATAGGTTTGATCAGAATGAATGCCTCCTGATTCTTCCTCTCCATTCTTTTGTTTTGGGAAGGACTCAGATGTAAGCCACAGGAACTTTTCAAATCAGCTTAGGACCGGAGGCATTATTAGCTTACCTTGCTGGAAAGGTCCGGACTGGTGTGGCTGTCACTGTGCAGCTCAGAACCTAGCATGGGCAGGTGGGTGGGTGGAGCCCCTCAGGCTGTAGGGACAGAAGCTCTCTCTAAACTCCCTCCTTTCCCCTTTCTTTCTGTCCCTCCCTCCCTTCTCCCTTCTTCTCTCTAGATCTTCACCAGCTTGAGTCACGACCCTACAGAGGACATTTTCCTCACAGAGCTGAAGGTGAAGATCCAAGACTCCAAGTCCCCCAAAGGTGAGCTTCTGCTCCCCGTTTCCCAGAGCTCACCCTGGTTCAGCTGCCCCTTACCCTCACTCTCTGGTCTCTCACCAGATGTCAGCCCCATGGTCACCTTACTGTGTCATGGGACCCTGCTGAATGCCAGGGCCACACTTACCTCTGTCTCAGGGCACTCCCAGACTGAAAGGCCATCTTCTCAGATGTTGCCTCTCCATCCAGGAACAGCTGCCCTGTCTATCCAGCAGCTATGCCTGGGAGACATGGGGAAGGGGCTCTCACTTTCTACCCCCTCTTGTCTTCCCTCAGAGGGCTCTTCACCTCGAAGGAGAGGGGCAGCTGAGGGCACAGGAGCTGAGCTGTCCATGTGCTACCAGAAGGTCAGTGTCACTGGCATAACCAACAAAAACTTAGGAGGCACAGTGAATGAAAACCAGCCTTTGGGGTGGGGGTGGGGGTTGTAGACAGAGCCAAAGGGATCCCCCAGCCTTTCTTGAAGATACCACCAGACTCTTTCAGCCTCCAGAGCAATCTGCAACGATGGTGTAGGGACGAGGTTGACCTTACATGTAGACAAGGAGGCAGTGTGCTCTAAGAAATTAGAGGTTGGGTGAGCACACTGGTGCATGTCTTTAAGCCTAGCATTTGGAAAGCAGAGGCAGGTGGATCTCTGTGAGCCTGAGGCCAGCTAAGACTATATAGTGAGACCTCAGCTTAGAAAAGAAAAGAAAAGAAAAGAAAAGAAAAAAGAAAGAAAGAAAGAAGAAAGAAAGAAAGAAAGAAAGAAAGAAAGAAAGAAAGAAAGAAAGAAAGAAGGAAAGCAAGCTAGTTTCTTGCTCAGAACCTTCTTCCTTGTGAACTACCTATCTAGGCGTCTGATTGGCTCCTTGGGGATTAAGAATGGCTAAGCCTCTGCCCATATGCCCCTTATTGGTATCAGTACCCAAGGAGAACCTCAGGGTAGGGTGGAAGCCTGGGAGAAGCGAGACATGAAGATGCAGGGGAAAGGAAAGCCCTCGGGACTCCCTCTTCTGCTCAATTCCCATCCCCAGGCCCTGCTCAGCCACAGACCACGAGAGGTCACTGTTTCTCTGCGGGCCACCGGGCTGGTCCTGAAGGCCATTCCAGCTGGTGACACTGAAGGTGAGGAGCTGGGAATGCAGAGTGAGGAAATGGGAGGGATGAGGAGAAAATCAGGGAGGAGGAAAAAGGGTAAGAAATAGGGAAGCCAAGGTTGAGAGGCGGCAGCTGGGCGGGGCCTCGGCAGGGGTCAGAGGGTGGTTGGCTGAAACCAGGCAGCCTTGAGTAAAGCAGGACCCCAGCCCCCAGGTGGTCCACTGGCTGACAAGCTAGCTATCCCAGCCTTGAGGCTGGCTCCCAAAGCTGGAAGGTAGAAGGACCTGGGAGCAGAAGCGCCCCCTCTCTGAATTAGGCCTGCAGAGCTGGCAGCCTTCCCCTGGGAAATGTTGGATTTACATATTATTCCAAAATAAAAATAAATGAACGAATGAAATGGAGTGACTGGGGGACAGCGGAGAGGAGCATCGAGTGAACATGCTTGGTTCAGAGCCTGTTCTGAGTCTCCTGCGGAGGTGACCTTGAAGTTATTTTCTTTGCTTCTGTTTCCCCTCAGGAAGGAGTTAGGAATACTGATAATATCTGTCTCAGAGAGTTCACATGCTCAGGGGAAAAAAATGTCCCGCACCTAACAGAGTGCTGCTAAATTAAGCCCCTGAAAAATGTGTTTGGCTCTGGTAGTCTGTGTCACCACGTTTTGTCCTTCCAGGGACCCAGGAGCTCTTTGTGAAAGCTAATATTGATGGCGTGCTATGTCTATATAAGCTGATTTTTCCCCCTGTGTCATTCATTGCTCACATTATTTGTGGCCTTCCTCCTTAGACCAGGCTGGTCTCGAACTTGGCATCCCCTTGCTTCCAGCATCGGTGTTCTTACAGAGACAACTGGCATAAAAGGGAAGAAACTCAAGAAATAATACTTTCATAAAAGGTCACTTCCAGGCGAGCTGAGGGTAAACTGGCGGCAGAATGGGAAGACAGACATACAGGGTCTTCTTAGGACCCAGAATCTCCAGCTTCCCACTCACATAACCCCCCCCCCATTTCTCTCAGTTTCAGGGTTCTTCCACTGTACCTCACCAAATGCTGCTTCTGCCACAGACTGTTCCTGTCTGCACGTCAGTGTGACAGAGGTGGTCAAGTCCTCCAATCTGGCAGGAAGGTCATTTACGGTGAGTTTGTATGGACTAGAGGGGGGCGGGGACAGGCAGCTGGTAAGGGAGCCCAAGGGGAAAGTACTCAGAGAGGGGAAGCTGATGGTGGCCCTTCACACCTGCCGTGGGACTTTCCAATCAATGTGGGCAACGCAAAGACTCTGTGGTATAAGGCAGACACGGAGCCCCTGTCTTCCTTCCATCTGCAGCCCATTTGAGAATTAACACCCCTAACAACCACATTCACCCACACATGTCATCCCCACCACTGCTCTTCAACCAGACTCCTACATAGCAGCTCTCATATCCTCATTGCCTCTCTGACCACCTTGCCCCTTGGCTTTGCCTTGGCTGACATTTAGTGATCAAGGTATGAGACTCACCCATTTTCTTGCTCTCTGATGGCTTCTCTCAACTTCACTTAACACTTAACCTGACCTCAGAGCCCCGTGATCCCACCTGGACCACGTTCTCACTGACACAGACTCCTGTGCACCACCCACCAGACAGGCCAGATGCTGATAGCTTCTGGAATAAGTCCTGTACCCACACTGACCAGGTCCCAGCAAACTCCTGCTCACCCAGAACATTGATGTCACTCAGCACCTTTCTTGTTGGTTCTAGGAGTCTCTCTTTACTTTCTCTGCCCTTCCTTCCCTCCCTGCGCTCCCCCCCCCCCACCTCCTTCCTCTACAAATAGATTCCGGTCTTCTTTCCATCCTAGAAACAGACAGGAAACTCGACCTTGGCCACGATTTCTCTCTGGCTGCCAGATGCAGTTCATTTCTCCTATGTCACTCAAGCTTTTAGAAAGATACTTCTAGGGGACTGGAGGGATGGCTCAGTGGTTAAGAGCACTGACTGCTCTTCCAGAGGTCCTGAGTTCAATTCCCAGTAACCACATGGTGGCTCACAACCATCTGTAATGGGGTCTGATGCCCTCTTCTGGTGTGTCTGAAGACAGTGACAGTGTACTCGTATACATAAATAATTCTGTTTTTAAAAAAATATATTTCTATAAGTTTGAGGCCCTTATTCAGGACTCCTTTGCCTGTAAGCTATGGCTTTGAGCTTACCCCTTTGCAGCAAAGTCACCTCCATGTTACAAAGTCACTGTCCCTATTCAGTCTTTCCATTTCTTCTTTGCATGGCAATGTTGTAATCTATATGTGCAAAATAAGTTTACTCATCATCTCAGTGCATGGTTAGGATAACTGGTAACATTTTTGAGTATCAAATAAATACTTTGGTTTTTCATTATATGTTCTTGAATAATTGATAAATACAGTGAATAATTGTCTATAGCAATGTTTTTGCTCAAAATATTTGAAAGTAGGCTGGAAACAGGACTTTTAACCAGAACTCTGGAAGTAGGCTTTTAACCAGAACTCTGGAAGCAGAGACAGAGAGATGTCTGTGAGTTCAAGGCCAACCTGGTCTACATAGTGAAATCCAGGGCAACCAAAAGAGACCCATATAATATCTACATATTACACATTAAATTATATACGAAGGCTTTGTGCATTTGTCCTGATGGGACTTTGTTTATGTCATTAAATATTATTTCATATTGGTTGTGTATACCCATAATGATTATTGAAATGTTTTTTGTATGATTCAGTGATCTTTTACGATTATAAGCATGCTGTGGCAAACATACTTAGGGTTAAACAGATGCTAAAACTCATGATTATGCTTTTAAAAGCCTTCCCTAGTGAGCTGACACCCACACATCAGGACATTTCACCACACTGGTCTCCACACCCCACCCCCATTGCCATGTGTGGACGCCAATTTTGGAAGGCAGCCAATACACTAGCTGACTTGTTTCAACTCTGTGACACTGATCATCAAAATTTTGATTGTTTCAATCTGGATTTCTGTCACTCCCAATTAGTGACAGTGATTTTTTTTCTCACATTTACTGGTAACTGTTTCTTTTCATTTATTTCCTGTGTGTGTTCTCACCTATACTGAAACCCATGGTGTCCTGGTTTTATATGAGAATACCATCCTTTTGTTCGTCTCATGTTTTTAAAATATTTTCCCCAAATTTATTCTTTAAATTTTTTATAACCTTTATATTTCAATTTCCTGCCTGAGAGTTTGAAAGTGTTTCAGAAATCCCACCTTTGGCCTTTGCTGAGTTATCGTTGTCCCCATAGCCTTTTGCCTACACTTGTGACAGGATGCAGGGGCCATGTACCTGGGAGACCTTCCCTTCCCTCAAGATCTTCCCTACCCCCTACTTCCTAGTGAGCTGGGTACCCCACCTTTGTGCTCTCCCTTTAGCCCTGGGGACACAGCCATGGGGACACTGCAGCTCTGTAAATGGCATGGGGCGGGGCCCTCATCTTGATGTTTCCAGCACTCAATGTATCGGGCACACAGCATGCTGCTAGTCACCTAGAGCTTTGAGCATCTCAATCCTGAACTGGTAGCCTACCTTCTCTGAGGCCAACTATTCATGGTATTAGAGCTTTCATTGCTCAGAGACACACTGTTTTGGATTCAGTTCTACCTTAGCCTTGGACAGTATGGTGTTCAAGCTTGAAGCTGTAAGATAGGCCTTGTCACTTTAACTGCAGCTTCTCTTTGAGAGTCAGTTCCTCTGCTAAATGACCTCATTAAATAACCTGGCCAGGGGCTTTTGGCTCTCTAAGTAAATCAACCCAGCAAGTTCCTGTTTTTTATTTCTTTCTGACTTGCCAAGCGAGATTCCAATAGCTGTGTTTCCTCTCCTGGAACCCTGGCAGGTTTCATTAGATGGTAGGCACCAAGCCATGGAAGGGAAGTTCTTGGTGAGCTAGAGGGAAGGTGTTCCCAGCTGGGAACAGCAAGAGCCCTGTGGCTGCCTACGCAGTCTTGTCTTTGGCTGGGTTGGATGCTTGATTGACAGGAATAACAGCAGCAAGGCAAGGACAGAAGAAAGGGGGCTTTGGGTGTGGAACACAGCAACGCCAACAGGGAACGGAAGCCTTGCCTGTCCTCCATCTTGACACGCTTTGCGAAGCCTGCAGCTGGCCCTTGCCGCTGGCCTGTGTAGGTGCATTATAGGTGTGTGTTGCCTTCATAATCCACAGCCCAGGAGACCCCAGAGGCAACTGCAACAGACAGGTGTGTGGGAGGAGGCTAGTGGATGGCCTCTGGTCACCTACAATGTGAGTCTGGGTTGTGCCAAACACCTGAAGTACCCTGTACACAGCGGGGGAAAGATCACTGAATTAGAATCGGTGTGCTGAGACCTTCACTGGGAGAGCTCAGCAGGTGACACCCAGATCCTCGGACCTCATTCTCTTCACTTGGGCAACCCCCTGATTCCTTCGATCATAACGTGTAAAGTGACTAACTCTGGCTTCCCCTGGGCCACTCTCCTTCTGCAGCTTTTGTGGGTGCTCCTGGAAGGTGACTAGTGACTCCCCCAGTGTAGACAACCATCTGGTTAACTGTCAGTTACTGCCCACTGGCCTCCACGGCCTGTTCCCCTGCCCACAACACACTCCTCCCTCATAGCTAAGAGTTCCTGGGAATCCAAAGTATTTGAGGTTCTCCTGCACGAACAGGCATCTCCTCTCCCCTCTGGCACTCTCGGCCGTGGGGGTCTGCTCCTCGCCATCTAATGGAGGTTCTGGTGTGTCTTTCTTCCATCGGTGCTCACTTGTTCAGATTTGCATGAGGGAAGAAGAAGAAAGGGGTTTAGGATGGAGACAAAGAGAAAGAATAGATAGTAGGTTTCCTTCTTCATCACTAAGACCACTGTCTGTGCTTACACTCATCTGGAAATATTACAGTGAACAGGAACAACAACAACAACAACAACAACAATAATAATAATGCCAACCCAACACTAACACAGTGCCTTCCTAGCGCCATCTACTGGAGACTTGTGGACCTACCAGGGGCCACACCCTTAAATAAAACTGACTCTCCATCCCCTGGAAGCCATCTCCTGTCTGTGAGCTCCTCGCTAAAGATGTGCTCTATTGCTGGTAAAACACTCACCAAAAAAACAACCTGGAAAGGAAAAGTTTTATTTCCGCTTATAGCTTACAATCTGTCATTGTGGGAAGCCAGGGAAGTAACTTAAGCAAGAACCTGGAAGGAGGACCTGAAGGAGAGACCATGCAGGAATGCTGTTTACTGCTCGCTCAGCCTGCTTTCTTACATAGCCCAGGACCACTTGCTCACAGTAGACTGGGACCTCCCAAATCAATCCCTAATTTTAAAAAAAAATGTTCCATAGCGTTGCCTACGGGCCAATGGATAGAAGTGCTCTCTCTCTCTCTCTCTCTCTCTCTCTCTCTCTCTGTTTTTTCAAGACAGGGTTTCTCTGTGTAGCCCGGGCTGTCCTGGAACTCACTTTGTAGACCAGGCTGGTCTCGAACTCAAAAATCCACCTACCTCTGCCTCCTGAGTGCTGGGATTAAAGGCGTGTGCCACCACCGCCCGGCTAGAAGCACTCTCTTAATTGAGATTCTCCTCCTCCCAGGACTCTAGTTGGTGTCAAGTTGAAAAAGTAACAAGCATGGGGTTCCTGAACCCCTCCCCCCTCTGTGCTAGATCGTTGACTGGCTTGGTCGGGTGCAGGTCTTGTGCAGGCAACCAAAGCTGCTGAGTGCATGAGTGCACTGGTCCTGTCATGTCCAGCAGACACCAGTCAGCTCCAGTTGTCCCGACCTCTGACCTTTGTGTGATTACTGTAAGCATCCAGGGTTGAAAACACTTGGGAGAAACCGTCTCAGAGGCTTCCAGACACACTGGGGCTGTCTGTGTACCACCCAAAGCTCCTGTCTGTTGTCAGTGTTCTGGTTTACCAAGGACAATTGACTGAGAAAAGAGAGACTTTGAAGGATAGGTTCAGGCTTCTCAGCAGCACGGGCTCAGCCTCTCAAGGACTGAGCAGTGCCAGCCTCCTGGAAGCTCTGTACACTGTTACACAAAAGGCTAAGCGTGCAAGTCAGTTTCTGACACACTGAAACTTCTTATCTGATCTAGGGGTTGCCTTGAACCCACCATCATCTAAGCAATTCCCGTTCATAGGAAACTTCGAGACTAAGTTAAGCAAAGGCTCTTAGAAGCGATCAAAAGAACAGCCCCATAAAATCTCAGATAATCACTGACAAAAGGCTACTCCCAAGCTTAGCTGCCATCAGTCCAGATTCATGCCACATACAACAGGCTCTGCTGAAATTCTGCTACAGTCTGTGTGGGGGATGGGACCCCTTGGGATATACAGAAGAAACGCACCAGCTCCTAGGGTAGGAAGTGTTGGCAGAGCCAACTGCTGAGCAAAGGTGACATTTACATAAAGTCTTCTCTGATGTAGACATCAACCAACACCTTCCGGACATCCAGTATCCAAGTCCAGAGCCAAGACCAGAGGCTGCTCACACTATGGCTGGACAAGGACGGACGGCGGACTTTCAGGGATGTGGTCAGGTGAGTGGGGCTTTCTACTCCTAGGACTCCTGCCCCAACAGGGAAACCCTGAACGCCCACAGTCTCCTGACCATGGCCCAGGCTACTTATCAGAGTCAGATCTGTGGTCAGGTAAGTTTTAGGCCACTGTCTTATGAATTGACGTTAGTGCTAAATGTTCCCAGGACTCCTCGGGGCACACACAGCTGAACATCCTTCTGTTTCAACCTTGCTGCCTGTATTGAACTTTCATCACAGGCTCCCCTTCTGGGGCATCTGCACTCCCATTTTGTAACTTTTGCAAGTTTTCCCCGGAAAGGTAGACACAAAGACACAGTGGCCTAGATCCAAGCATCTCTCCCACTATCAGAGAACCTTGCAACATGAGGACCTCCTTCTCTGATTTGTTTTGTCTTTTTTCTAACTCTCTCTCTCTCTCTCTCTCTCTCTCTCTCTCTCTCTCTCTCTCTCTGTTCCCTATAAAAGTTGCTCTACCTTTTAAATGTGGTCTACCTTTTTAATCAGGGAAAATCTGGTTTCTGATTACCTTCTAAGCTGGTCTCTCCCCACTGCAGATTTGAGGTCAGTCCCTGCCCAGAGCCATGTTCACGGACCCAGAAATCCAAGACGTCAGCGCTCAATTCGCACGGGCAGGAGACAGAGAAGAACATGGCCAAGCCCAATTCTCTTCTGATGCCCATCAACACATTCTCTGGCATCATCCAATAAGCTTACCAGGACAGTGGGAGATCTGGGTCCAGGGGCAGCAGACCCAAGAAGGAAGAAACACTACCCACCCATCCACAACATTTACACTGACAGCCCCACTGGGCAGCTCTGCTTGGACCAGGAGCCAGAGAATGCCTGGGAATTAAAAGAGCCTGGGTTGTAATGAATAAGGGGCATGTGATAAAGATGGATGCAGCCCACGGCTCCCAGATTGCTGGACAGAGTTGGAATGAGATGAGCTGATGCATACTCAAGCCAGCTTCTCCCAGAAACATCTTTCTTGTGATGATGTTCATTTCCCGTTTCTCATCCACCATCCACTCCAGCTCCCTAGGGAGTCCTGAGAACTGGTGTCAGTTAGCTGCAGGTATAGCTGGTGGTTCAGCGGTAGAGCACTTGCCTAGTGTGTGGGAGGCCTTGGGTTTGACCTCAGTTTATAAAAAGGGGTTCAGAGCTGATGGGTTCACTATTTGTACAGCGCCCTGTGGCTTTGGAAGGACCAGGGAGTAGGTAGTGAATACTGTATTTGCTCCCTTCTGACTTCATACCATCCTTTGCAGCTCTCAAGGCCACGGTTCGCCAGTGCCGAGGGGGGTCGGTCTGTCTCAGTAAAGAAGAGAGTGATAGTCTCAATAAAAGCACACTAAAGTGTTACTGCTTCCGTGTGTGTGTGTGTGTGTGTGTGTGTGTGTGTGTGTGTGTGTGTCTGTGTGTGTGTGTGACACATTATATATATGTAGGTCAGAAGACAATTTGTGGAAATTTATTGTTTCCTTCCACAGTGTGGGTCCTGGAAACAAAACTCAGGTTGTCAAACTTGGCAGCAAACACCTTTACCCACTGATCCATGACCACAGCGCTGCACAGGAAGTCAGAAGACAGAACTTGATCTAACCAAATGAATTCTCTTAGGCTGGATAACAGTCTTGTGCCACATTCACTGCTGTGGTCCGTTCCCCTACTCTTTCCTCTCCCCTTTTTTTTCTTAAGGACTCTCTCAAGCAGAGGCAGGAATGCAGGGAGCCTTCAGGAAAGCCAGAGCTTAGAGAATAAGAAAAATTGGCGTTTCAAGTAAAAAAGAAAAGTTGTACATTGTCTTAATTAGAGTCTTACTGCTGTGAACAGACACCATGACCAAGGCAACTCTTATAAAGACAACATTTAATTGGGGCTGGCTGACAGGTTCAGAGGTTCAGTCCAGTATCATCAAGGTGGGAGCATAGTAATGTCTAGGCAGGGATGGAGCAGGAAGAGCTGAGAGTTCTACATCTTCATCTGAAGGCTGCTAGGAGAAGACTGGCTTCCAGGTAGCTAGGATGAGGGTCTCAAAGCCCATGCCCACAGTGACACACTTCCTCCAACAAGGACACACCTCCAAATAGTGTCAGTCCCTGCGCCAAGCATATACAAACCATCACACAAAGCCATAGTAGTGTTCTTGGCCCTACGATCCATGGCCTCATATAGCATGGGGGAGAAATAGAAAAAGTCCAAGGGAGTTAGACTTGAGCTCCTTCCTGTCAACTAGATGGAGTCCCTGGGCTGGTGGGATCCTTTGAAGCCGGGAATCCATATTAGTTACTTTACTGTCGCTGGGCTAAAACGTCATGACCAAAGAGCAACTATAGAAAGAGTTTGTTTTGGCTCAGGGGTTCCAGAGGGATGAGAGTCCACTGTGGCAGGAAGGATGGCAGCAAGCAGCGGGCGGGCATGGCGGCAGGAAGCCGAGAGCTCACATTGTCCAGCACAAGCATGAAGCAGTGAGAGCAAACAGAGAGGCAGCTTTAAACTCTCAAAGCCCTTGCCAGACGCATACGCCTTTAATCTCAGCACCCCAGCGGCAGAGGAAGGTGGATCTCTGCGAGTTCCAGGGCAGCCTGGTCTACAAGAGGGAGTTTCAGGACAGCCAGAGCTACACAGAGAAACCCTGACTCAAAAACCCCAAAACCCCAAAAGAAAAAAAAAAAACTCTCAAAACCTGATCCTAGTGTCATACTTCTTCCAGTAAAACCTGCTAACTGTCCCACCACTACCACCAAACAGCGCCACCAACTGGGGGCCAGGCATTAAAATATTCGAGTGTACGGCGACCATTCTCATTCAAGTCAATATAGAATGGGGGGTGAGTGTCAGTAAAGTAACTAATATGGCATTTTATCTCTGACCTCATTATTCCAGGAACAAGGGAAAGTCCCATGACCCATTCTTAAAGCCAAGGATGATGTGAGTAGGGCTCAGGGTTGCTTTAGTATACACACCCAAAGGCAGTCCAGGCTGACAGAAAGTCTCTGCTCGCCCATGGGCGTGGAAAGCAGGAAATGTTTTCTCCGGTAGCCAGAAGCAGTCAAGCCCAAAGAGTCTCAAAGAGCCAAGAAAGCAGCTGCGGGAAAGAGCAAGTGGGGGGAAGGCTGCTGAAAGAGGCAAAGGCAGGGGCACTGTGGTGGGGGGGGGGGGGGCGGCGCAGGCGGGCTGGCAGGTGGGAGGGCAGGCAGTCTTTAGTGGTTTGAAACTGGTAACAATCATGGCCTCACTGAGTCTGACCTGGGATTTTCTGTTTTTCTGAACTGAGGTGATGTGAACTGCTTCAGACCAGTTTGAACGTTCACAATCACACAAGCATTAGGTTTTTGTTTTGGTGTGTGTGTGTGTGTGTGTGTGTGTGTTTAGGTTTGTGGTTGATATCTTTGAGACAAGATCTCATATAACAAAGGCTGGTCTTGAACTCCTGATTCTCCTGCTTCTACCTCCAGATGTGGGATTAAGCCTCCACACCCATTAATCACTTGCATGTTTGTTTTCTTTTTGCTCAGTTTTGTAAACAAGGTCTCACCTCAAAAAAGCTAGCTGAGGCTGATGATGAACTCCTGATCCCCCTGCCTCCATCCCTCAAGTGTTAGACTCAGGCATGCGTCACCATACCCAGCTAGCAACTCTTAGTTTTTAAATTTTAATTTAATAACGTTTTAATCCTTAGGTTCTAAGTATCAGTGAGAGTCTGTCAGCCATATGGTAAGAGAAAGTGCGGAGGACCTTAGCTGTCTACCCGTCTCCTGAGAAATTACCATTTCAAATTTAGCTACACATACATATTGGCTGGCAAACACCCCCCACTCTCCAATCCACGGCCAAATTAGGTGCATTGAGCAAGCCTTGAATGAAAAATGAATGGACCAAATCAGAGCTGGGATACAGCTCAGTGGTAGAGATGGAGACCCTAGGTCTGAGAACAAATAATTCCCGCATCTGTAGCTGGATAGTTGGCCATTCTGGAGGAAAGCCTATGGTACACCTCCTCCCCCCCCCCCCCCCCATGATTTCAAGGGCTCGAATCTTAGTTCAGTTGAGAGAGGAAATGCCTCTGGGGAGAGAAAAAAATCTGGAGCCATTTCTCATGACCTGGATGCCACTGAATTCATGTGTGGAAACCTTTACTTGGCTAATAAACTATTTCTTTTGACCTGCAATTTTTAAGTATCTGTATTCACTTCCTCTACTGAGGTTCCTCTACTGAGGTTCCTCTACTGAGGTTCAAAGCCAGCTAAGAATCTCTGGAGTGCATTCCTAAACAGGGCAGGCAACAGCATTCTATTGAGTGTGTACATTGTGTACATACTGCCTGGGACTGTGAGGTGCTACCAGGATTGAATATATATATATATAAATGCCTTTCTGGGTGAACAGAGAGATTATTGACAAAAGTGCAAGCCAAGGAGGGGAAGTCTGAGTCCTCTGGTGATGGCCAGACAGAATTGGGATTTCACTTACAATCAACAGGACCAACTCTGTAGATCGCCACTGACCAGTGGGCCTATGAATACAGACCTGAGGACGAGGGATGTGTGAGGACCAGAGATGTGCAGATGTTCACTTCATTCTTCTCTTCCCGGACACATCCCCATCCTGACCCTGTCAGTTTCTCAGGCCTGAGGCAGTCCAGGCGCCCAGCAGCACCTGTGGTCAGAACGCGCCCAGCAAACCACAGGGCGTCCGTCATCCATTAGGTGGCGCAGGTGAGGCGCAGGTACAACAGGTGCAGCAGGTACAGTCAACAGGTGCGTGGGCTCCGCCCCCGCCGCGTCTCTCTCTTGGGGCGGGGCCACTTCCGGGAGGGTGGCCGGACATGGGGGCAAATAGCCGTTGGCTAGGTGACTGGAGGTGACGCAGTTTGGCTTGCTCGGAACCCTGAGCCAGCGATTCTCCCTTCCCAGGATATGGAGCGCCGCGCGCCCCGCATCTAACTTAGTCCTGTGTCCTTCCGGGTCTGGCAGAATCCCGTAACCATGAGCCCCAACCCGCAATGGGACGTCCCCAGGGCACTACGGGTGGCCAGGCTCTTCCACTTGGTGTGCGGAGTCCGGGATGCCTGTGTGACTCCGTTCCTGACCCTCTACCTGAGGCAACTGGGTGTGGCCGCGCCCTTGGTGGGCATCCTCATGGGAACCAAGCACCTGATCGCTACCTGCTGGATTCCCTTCTGTGCCTTCCTGGCCAAACGCTACCAGAAAAGGAGAATGTTTTTGACTGGCTCATTGCTGAGCTCCGCAGGCGCCAGCCTCCTGATGGTCCTCGTCCCACCGGTGGACAGAAATCTGGTCAACCACTTTTGTAATGGAAGCAGTAGAGTGGCCACCACTATCTTACCGCTGGGGGTCACACAAACTGTGATCATGACCCCTACCCAGGGGTCTGGAGCACCCAACCTCCCAGGCAGCAGGCACACCAGAGCCCTGGACACTTCTGGCTTTCCAAATGGATCTGAAGGAACATTTAGCGGTCTGCAGACCTATTTAGTGGGCTCTGTTGAAGGAGCCAGGACCACTACACAAGGCCTCCATCTTGTCACTTCTGGGTTGAGAGATAATTCCCAGAAAGGGACTTTTGAGGTAGGCAATGTTACCCTGAATCTACTTCCTGGAAGTACAGCTCTTGGAGGTCCCGTCAACTTGTCAAAGCCCCAGGGGGACACCCAGACCCCTGATCACTCCTCGAAAGGGTCACCGTGGACTTTCATCCTCTCCTTGGGAGTTGTTGTATTCTGGGAACTCCTGGCAGCCCCTCTGGAGCAGGTGGCGGATGACAGTCTTTATGAATACCTGGATTTCGTAGACGCCACTGATCGGAACAGAGACCTGTGGGTGTGGAAACTGTTAGGTGTATCAGCAGGTGTGTGTGGCATCGCAGCCTTGGTGGGGCATCTGGAATGCCTCCTCGTGGCCAATGGTCCTCAGGGCGTGATTTATTTCTACAGCTACTCGCTGGTCAGTACCCTGGCCTTAGCAGTGAGCACTGCCTTTCCTGTTCCCATAGACCAGCAACAGGGGCCCAGCTACAAAGCCATCAAAGCTCTGTCCCTCATAAGGGGTGACTCCCGCCTCATCCTCCTGGCCTTCACTGTCTTTTGGATAGGAGCCACTGCCAGCACTGTGCAGGACTTTCTGTTCTGGCACATGAAGGACCACGGCAGCAGTGAGCTGGTGATGGGTTTCTCAGTGGCTCTCAGCTTGCTAGGAGAAATTCTGTTTCACCCGTTCAGAACTTCGTTGCTAAGGAAACTGTCTAGGGTGGGTGTGCTGGGGCTGGGGCTGGGCTGCCTGGCCCTGCAGGTGCTTTACTATGCTTTCATCTGGAGCTGGTGGTCCGTCCTCCCTGTTCAGATCCTGAGCACCATCAGCAGTGGGGCTCTTTGGTGGGCTGTGGGGGCCTCCATAGAGGACCTGGCCTTCTCCGGGATGGAGAGGTCTCTGGGCACCATGTTCCGGGGTCACTTTTATGGGAGCGGCTGCAGCCTAGGCAGCTTTGTCGGGGGCTTTGTAGTTCTGCACTTCGGCATAGCTGTGCTCTACGAAGCCTGTTGTGTGGTCCTGTTGCTTTGGCTGGCCTTGTTCCTGTCCATCCAGCCCAGGCTGCCCCAAGAGCAGAGGATCAACTACTCAAAGCTGCTAGCTATGGGAGGGAGTGACTCCAGTGACTCCGAGCAGGGGTCAGAAGGGGACTGGCTTGTGAAGGCCATGAGGGAGGAGCACTCCGACTGGAAGGGCTGAGAGGTGAGAGCACGCTGATGGAGGACAGCACTCACGGATGCAAGGACTCGTGCCCTGCACTGCAGGGAGCCTTGGAGAAGAAGCCATGTCTATGCCAAAGGCACAGCAGGATCTGCTCGCTGCATGATTTTATTTTGTAGTAAAAGGAGGTTTTTTTTTACTCTTTTATTTTTTATGTGTTTGTATACATATGTGGGTGCACATGCCATCTCTCTCTCTCTCTCTCTCTCTCTCTCTCTGTGTGTGTGTGTGTGTGTGTGTGTGCGTGTGTGTTTGTAGGTCACTAAGACAACCTCAGGTTGTCATGCTCAGGAACACATTGCCCTCTTTTGAAACAGAATCTCTCACTGGCCTGGCATTCACCGTTTAGGCAAGACTGGCTGGTCAGCAAACCCCAGACTCCTCCTCCTGCTGCATCTGCCTCCCATCACTGAGTTCTCCCATCACACACACCACCAGGCCTGCCATTTTCTTGTTTTTTTTTTTGTTTTGTTTTTTTTTTTTGTTTATTTATTTATTTATTTATTATATGTAAGTACACTGTAGCTGTCTTCCGACAGTCCAGAAGAGGGAGTCAGATCTCATTACGGGTGGCTGTGAGCCACCATGTGGTTGCTGGGATTTGAACTCCGGACCTTCGGAAGAGCAGTCGGGTGCTCTTACCCGCTGAGCCATCTCACCAGCCCCCTGGCCTGCCATTTTCACATGCATTTTAGAGATCAGACTCTGGGTCTTCTGTTTGCAAAGACTGCTTTACCAACTGAGCAGTCTCCTTAGCCCAAGGTTTGTTTGTTTTAATTTTACTTTTTTATTTATTGCTATACAAAGTGTTTAGAATATGGGAGAAAGAACACATTTGCCTTTGTGTTTGCTGATTTTGATCTGGGAGGCTTGCAAGGGCTTTCAGAGTAGGACTCTGGTGCAACTGGACCCAGCAGTGGCACAATGACAGAAGAGGGGACATTAAACTGGTTGGAAGGAAACTGGACCCAAGGGGTGCAGTGGGCAGAGAGGAAGTGGATCTAGATGGGTCATGAGTCTACCTGGAGGTAGAGAGACACTAGCTTAATCCTATAAAAGCTGTGCTGAGGGCAGGTAAGGAGGCACCCAACATTGAACTTTACCCCCAAGTTTCTTACTCTAAATGTATGTGCCACAAGGAGAAGGATGCCAAGAATCCTGTATTCCACCTTGCATGAGCACGTGGAGATTTTAATATCTGCCTTGATTAGAAGGTAGCACTCCTGAAACTGTTCTGACTCTTCCAAGCCTTTACTCCAAAAGCAAGATTTTTGTTTGTTTGTTTGTTTGTTTGTTTGTTGTTTTCTGAGACAGGGTCTCTCTGCTGTCCTGAAGCTCACTATATAGACCAGGCTGGCCTCCAACTCACAGAGATCCACCTGCCTCTGCCTTCCGTGTAAATTGTCCCAGCTTAAAGTTGTGAGCTACCAGACCGGGTGCTTAGAGGGCAGTATTTTTACATCCTAATTCTTCTGTCTTATAATGAAAACAATAGAAACTGGACAGTGGCTGGGTGATTAAGAGCACTGTGGATGCTCTCCTAGAGGACCTGAATTTGATTTCCAGCATCCACATGTGGGTAACTCCAGTTCAGGGGATCTGATGCCCTCTTCTGGCCTCTGTAGGGACAGCATGCATGTGGCATGCAAACATACCAAAACAAAAACAACAAAAAAATTCACATTTTTTTTTGAAAAAAAATTAAGAAAATGTATGATATTAAATTTAGGAGCCTCGTTATACAAAATGCAAAAAGTGATTCACAAGTGGCAAAAAGGAGGAGACAAATGAATGCTCACTGGTTGGGATACTTTCTAGGGTTTGCCTGTTGTTCAGTACTCTCTGTGGTGCCTCATGGTACAGACAACTAACACAAAATCACCTCTGCTGTCAATAGACTCATTTGTCTCACATCAGCTATTGAGGGAAAGGCTACCCAGAGCTGATCCGTGCTCAGTGATGGCAGAGAGAGAGAGAGAGAGAGAGAGAGAGAGAGAGAGAGAGAGAGAGAGACTATAATCCTGTCCCACGCGGGGCCCTGCCACACTCAGCCTCCCCCACGTCTGTAATCACGAGGAGACAGCTGCCTTATCGACAGGCCCCTCATCTGCTTCCCAGCTGTAAAAAGCGTAAAAATCAGGGACAACAAGGCAACAAGAGAAACAGAACCAGGGAAGCAAAGGCCTTCCCCGAGGTCCTTGGCTGACTGCTGTATAAACTGTGTCACATGGCCAGCCCAACCGTAAGGGAGTCTGGGAAGCTGGGTGTTTTTAGTGTTATTTATTTGTGTATGTGTGTGTGTGTGTGTGTGTGTGTGTGTGTGTGTGTGTGTGTGTGTGTGTGTGAATGCAGGCACCCATGTTGTACCACAGAGCATAGGCAGATGTCAGAGGGCAGCTTTCGAGGTTAGTTCTCCCCCCACCCCATTCACCATAGATTCTGGGGGTTAAACTTGGGTCCTCAGGCTCCTGCAGCAAGGGCTTTGCCTGCTCAGCCATCTCCCTGGCCAGCCTGGTAGCTGCTGAGCCCTTTTACCAGAGCAGAGTGTCTTCCCAGACAAATCCTGGGTTGCAGGCGGCAGAAGATGGGGTGGGGACAGTACCATCTAGTGGGATCGTCTTCTGCAGGCACACAGATTCCAGCCATTCTGAAGTCTCTGTTCTCTTCACCTGAGCAAGCCAGCTTCCCCATAGACATGATTTCAGCCATTTGAGCCCTCCATGAGGCTTGCATGCAGGCAAAACAGTCACATCCATAAAATTTAAGTTTTGGAAAAAAAAATCTTCCCTTTAACAAATGAGAAAACAAAATCCTAGGAAAATCTCACACTGGGTCAGAGGCTGAGAGCATTGTGCATCCATCCCCTTATCCCAATCTTGGGACATTTTCTTCTGTGCCAGAGCCCCCGAAGCTTAGCTGTCCCTCCAAGTCGGAGAGTATACAGGAAAAGACGGAGTGCCAGGAGTCAGCAGATCCTCCAGGTGGGAACTAGAATTCTCTATGTCTACCCCAGGCTCCAAGTGGTTCTGATGTGGTTAACCAAGCCCTTGTCGATTCAGTTCCTCTCTCCGTACCTATCTGCCTCACCAAATGCTTTCCTGGTAATTACATGCCAAACATGGTATCTGCTAGTCCATTCATCTTTACTCTTGAGATTCACCATCAGCACCTGCAGTTTACAGGTGACAAAGCTGATGGGTGACTTACTTGAGGTCCCACAGCTAGCAGGTGGCAGAATCAGACTTCAGCTCCAATCTCTCAAATGTTGTGTGAACTCTCCTGTGGAGATAAACAGACACCTGTATGTTCACCCAGACAGGGTACCACAACAAACCACAGAAATGGTTCTACTCAGGTCTAGCCTGGTGAACCATGGAGTGAATTAGGGTTACTTACAGGATTGTGGGCAACTTACAAACAGCTATACCAGTGAAGAAACTGTCTTACAGCATTCTCTAACTGCCGCTGTGTTCTCAAAGAGAAAACTTGTGACCCCTTCTTCACTAGCAGCTATCAACTGGCCATGTATCTTCCACGATCTGTGACAGATCTTAGCAGGTCCAGGTGTGAGCAGGCAATCATAGCTGCTGAGAGCTCAAGAAGGCAATGGTCGGGGCTGGAGAGATGGCTCAGTGGTTAAGAGCACTGGGTTCAATTCCCAGCACCCACATGGCAGCTCACAACTGTAACTCCAGTTCCAAGAGATCTGATACCCTCACACCAATGTACATAAAATAAAGTTACATAAATCATTTTTAAAAAGAAAAAAGGCGATGGTCATATTCTGTCCAGGGGCCAGCGTCCTTCTCATTCACAACACTCGGAGGTTTAGCATGAACATCTAAAAACAAACCAAAAAGAAAGAAGGAAGAAAATTTACTACGGATTTCACATTTCTCTGCTTGGAGTTCTCTCCCATGTAATACTAATATTTCTTCTTTCAACATTTGTTACCCAAAACAGGATGGGGAGAGGCTAGGCAGGAAAAGCAGATCTGTTGAATGCTGAAACTGGAGAGGATGCTGCGTGCTGTGTGGGGCTCGGTGCCAGCATTCATGGATGCTGGGAGAAACTGGTCCTTTCCTAAAGAATAATAGGAAGTGCTCTAATGTCCAAGCCTGGGTTTTAGTCCTCCTCTCTTGCTCCGATGTTTCTCCGTGCTGGTAAGGTCATGGCTGTGCTTTCTGCCTTATTTTCGAATGGTTATTACTTCTGCAGGTCTCACAGCTGGTGGTGAAGGTGGTCTAAGGTCACTCAGCCCTCTTGCTGGTGGCCAGGGCAGGGTTTTCAGTTTATCTGCTTTAGTCCCTTTATGGTCTTGTGAAAAAGCATTTGGCCACATGGATAGTTGTGGGGATGCTGGTATTTGCAGCCAGCAGATAGCCAATTTGGACCATCTGCTACTGGTTCTCCATCTCCCTCCCTGCACCCCCCCCCCCACACACACACACAACAGCAGGTACAAGTCATGACAGAGGAGGTCTCCTGGGGTGGCTAAAGTGGCAGGTTTGATTCTGGACCTGAAGCTATGTTTGTTTCTCTCTCCAGACCAGCATTACAGGGAGGCCCATGGTGTCTGCAAAGTAGCCATGGCCAAAGTGGCTATGTCCATCGGGTGCAGAGCCTCAGGGAGTGATTCCCTCCCATGGGGACCCCATCTGGGACAGTGGCAAAGGCTCCTCCCTGCCTTTGTTTATCAGTGGCACCAAAGTCAGTGTTTTCGTTTGCTACTCGGTGCAGAACGTAGGCTTTTCCTTGGATGCTTCTTGATAGCAGTCTGAAATGCCAATGCATCTTTTGTGTCCTTTGCTGCCCACCTTGTGTTCCGGTGTCATTAACCCACTGCACTCTCTCTGGCTCCTTTGCTGGCACCTGACACCTGTGTAGCCATTTGTCACAGTTAGCACCCCTGATTGGCAGCATGGGCACCAGCTCACCCTCTGAATCCATGCTTGCTTCACACGTGGGAAAGAATCTCTCACTGAACCTGTAGGGCATCTATTTGGCCAACGGTAGACATCGGTAGCCCCAGGGATCCTCCTGTCTCTGCCTCCCCAGTGCTGGGATTATGGAATGCGCTGCCACTGCCGTGCCCTGCCTTCTAATGTAGGTGCTGGAAATCCAAACATAGGTCCTTGCACTGGTATATGGCAAACATCTGACTGAGCCATCAAAGAACAAAACAGGGTCTCACTATGCCACACTGGATGGTCTGGAACTTATGGGGGGTCCACCTGCCTCCATCTCCCCTGTGCACCACCACGCCCACCATCTATTTTTTAATGTCCCCTAATGTTTATCTGCTGTTCCAATGACCCTATTCCAGAGAGGCGGCACTATTCTGGAGAGCTGGTTTGCACGTGGGTGGGCTTACAGTCCCCTACACTAATCTGATGTCACCAGCCATCAGGTTTTCCATGTTCATCACATTCCATGGACTAGAAAAGTACAGTGCCAACTCCCCAAACAGCAGCCAACTGTTGACTGGCCTCAGATGAATAAAACAGAGTTACATGCATGAGATAGATTTTTCCCCCTGCCAAGTATTTTGCCTATTGCTCACATTCTAAAATCTTCTAATTTTGCCTTCCCTTTACTCTGGGGTCTGTCACTTTGTTCTCATTAAGCTCTCAAAGAGCTCTTGATTCTGTTGCTGCCCCCCTGGTTGGTCCTTTGGCTTTTGCCTTCCGGCCAGGTGAAGCAGAAACCGGCTGCGGTTCAAGAGTGCAGGGCCAGAGGAGGTGTTCCAGGACACAGGGAAACCCTGTGGTCAAGCTGGTCCAGGGCCGTGCTCTTTGGTTCGGATAGAGCATGGGAGATAAGCTGACTGGAAGAGTAACACCAACAGGAAAGCCTCCCTGGGCGATGGAGCTGATGACGCCACTCTGTCTGTGTGGCCACAGAAGCTTGGAGGCAGCCATGTTGCTACCATAGCAAAACCTAGCTGGGAACCAAGCTGAAAATTTAGAAGGGAGGGGCAGACTAAGAAGTGGTAGATGGAGCCAGGCAGTGGTGGCTCGAATCTTTAATCCTAGCACTTGGGAAGCAGAGGCAGGCGGATTTCTGAGTTCGAGGCCTGTCAGGTCTACAGCGTGAGTTCCAGGAAAGCCAGGGCTACACAGAGAAACCATGTCTTGAAAAACCAAAAAAAAGAAAGAAAGAAGGAAGGAAAGAAGAAAAGAAGTGGTAGAAGTGGCAGAGGTAGATGGACAGGATGAGATGGAACAAGTTCAACATTTAAGCAGTGGATAATTCAAGAAGCATGGGGCAGGGCAGGCAAAACCCATGAAGATTGTGAGATAAACCGACATATGGAAGAAGGAGGTGCAGGGTCAAAGACTCAGCTTTGAATTGTGACTTACATTCTGTCATCTCCTCAAACTAGACAGTCAGGTAAATGTCACAAGGTCAAAGTCCATCTAATTCTTATCTCCCAACCTGGTGGCTCTAGGTGACGTCATGACGTTCTGACAGTCATGATTCTGGCGAAGCAGAGAGTAAGTACCTAGCGAGCCATGAGCTGTTCCACTCACGTTTATTTGGAGTGGGTTTTGTAGACTGGGCAATCCTAGTGGGGTGGGTGGAGTGTTAGGGAAAGTGGTCAAAGGCTTCTGCAGCCCCACAGCTTTCGAAAATGATGACAGTTATTGCCACCTCTTAGAGACATACACCGCTTATTAGCAACCCGGGGCTCTCGGGAGCTCTGTAGTTAACAGACCTACTTAGCTCTGTTTGATCTTAGCCAATCCCTGTGTATCACTGCCTGACAACGTTTGCAGAAACGGTACTCCCTAGGAGATGTTTGGGAAATACCGAAGTTAGCAGGTTCTGGGTGGCCTGGTGCTTCAGGGCAAATCTGGGCTCCCAGGCTAGCAAACCTCCCTGACATTGTACTAAGAACTTGACAAAGGTCCTCTCATTTAGTCAGAACACCAAATTTATGAAGTGAGCTATTACTATACCCTCATGTCATGAGTGACATGGCTGAACTTCAGAAAGGTAAAAGTTCAAATCATATCTGTCCGACCTGGGAGGTCCATACTCTCAACTGCTATGCTAAACTAATTTAGATAGTGAGAGACTACTCTGGGCAAGGAGCGGTTAGGTGGGGTAGGACCACAGCAGGGATAGCTTGTGTGGGGGTTGATTTCATATGAGGAATCATAAAAAAATAAAATAAGGCTGGGCAGATGTGAACATCCTGTATGCCAAAGAAGGAAAGGAGGGGTGCATACTGGTTGAACTTTGCCTCTGTGCCAGATATCCACATGCAGTCATGTTTGCAATTCCCTAAAGCGATGTTCAATTACAATAAACCAGAGCTCGCAGAAATGAGCTGACCGAGTTGCCCAGGATCGTAATAATTAAATAGTAGATCCATGGCTTGGACGTACATATGACCCAGCAAAGCCCACAGCCTTCCTTCGGCCTTCCTCTAGTTTTTGACGCTCTCCTGAGGGTTGTGTTGTAAATGGTGAACTGGAGCTACACAGGATGCTGAGCACTGAGATCTGTTTTGGAGTGACCATGGCATGTCCACGAGAGAAGGCACTGCATCCAGAAAGAGGGAAAGTACTAAAGAGCAACAATGTTGCGATGTTGACAGAAATGAGTCCCACAGATACAATCAGAATGTCTCTCTGGCTGTTGACTAAATAATGAAACAAACAGTTAAAAAAAAAAAAAGGTTTCAGCAATCATGTGTCCATGAGATGGGGAGATCACAAAGCTGTCAGTACCAGATCTGAGAGCAATGCACAGATCATAAAATTATAGGTACAACAGTGGCTGGAGAGATGGCTCAGTGGCTGAGAGCACTTTTCCCTTTTCTAGAGGACCATAGTTTAGTTCCAAGCATCCACCCTGGCCAGTTCAGGCCTGTGACACTAGCTTTAGGGAACGAATGCTATACCTTCTGACTTCCATGGGCACCTGCACACACCTAGTGCACACACACTCATACACATAAACAAAAAGAAAAAAATTCATTTCTGTTCTTCTAACCTGGCACCAAGTCTCTGGTTCCATGCCCAGTAGGCACACGGGGCCCCATGCCCAGTCTACTGGCCAAGCGGTTTGTCCTCAAGGCAGGGGCCCCGCTGGTGGTGTCTGAGTCTGAGGAATAACCTACAGGAGTTGATGCTTTTGTATGTATGTGACTCCAGTTCAGGGGCCTGGTAGGCACCATAGGCGTGAGGGTTCTATGGCACCCAGTAACGTTTTCCCCAGGTCAACCAACCCCCACAGACAGCAGCCTCGAGCATCTGCAACTCTCTGCTCTTTGCAAGGGATGGTACCATCCTCTTAAGCCTGAAGAACCATTTTCTACCTCTCCCCTAGAAGTCAGAGTGTATAAACTGTTGAAAAGGGTCTAAAGGGAATGAGGGCAGGAAGAGAGAGAGAGAGAGAGAGAGAGAGAGAGAGAGAGAGAGAGAGAGAGAGAGAGAGAGAGAGAGAAGCTGGGCCAGAGGGTTGGAAGCAGTCCACTAGGGGGCACCAAACATACTAGGATTCCACTTCCTCCAGTAACCTGGTCTCATGCCCTTCCCAAAGCTCCAGCAGACGATGATGCCAGGCGGCCCCGTAGCCCATCAGCTCTCCGAGGCTGCAAGAATAGGAAAACATGAGATGAAGCGTCGAGTTAGATTTTTTTAGAGGCAGGAAACAAGTCAAAGAGAGGGATCTGAAAATCCGCAACGCAGATTCTCGCTAGCATTGGCCAGCAAGAAACAGGTCGCACCAGCTCTGAGTAAACGTGGGTATCGCTTCCTGAGAACACAGGTTACCCTGACGCGGCTTTCACTCTGAAACAGGAGAAATGACAGTATGAATCCCTTGCGTTTCCTAGGATGGTTGAGGGGCCACATGAGGTCAGAGTCACAAATAATAAGCCAGTTTCGCAGATGCTGGCTACCTGCTCCTCAGGCCCCTCCCCTCCGACAAGTTTCTCACTCTCCCCAGCTTTTGGTGTGAGTGATTTCAAAGGGGCTTCGTGGTGTTTATGAGTCCGATTCACTAAGTGTTCACTGGAGCCTCTATGAAGTGGGGAAGATGCGATTTGATGCCAAACAAGTTGAAGAAAATCCAAGAGTCTCTGCTCTCATTGAATTAAAATCCCCTGCTTTGGGCATGGGTGAGATGGCTCGGTGGGTAAAGGCAGTCAGCAGAGAGAAAGGGCACACGGCAAAGCGCAGAGGTGTGTGGTCAGAGTCTAATGTGCGGACTGTATGAAGAAGCAGAACAGAGCAGCCTGCGCTAGGGCTCGAATAAGGTTTGTACTCTTCAAAACTCACCTTGGGATGAAGTGCGGTCGTGGGATACTGTGGGATACTGAGAAGGTGGGAACTTAATCTAACTGTGGTGTTTGGAGGTGAGACCTTACAGAGGTCATTAGGATTCCGTAACATTATCGACGTGACTTTCCCATGGTGGCCTTAAAAAGAGACAGAGATAGAGGAGAGGGGCAGACATACAGAGAGAGACAGAGACACAGAGAGACACAGAGAGATGGGCAGATGACACACCCACACAAGCAATGGGCTGTACTGGCTCCACCCTGAGAACGGGAACTCTCTCAGGTGGGAAAGACTGCTCTGCACACAAAAGCACTTGCTTGCGGAAGCCTGTGGACCTGAGCTTAATGCCTGGAACCTACATAAGGGTGGGAAGGGTGAACTGAGCCCACAAAATTAACTTCCAGCCTCCACATGAATGGCGCATTAGCACCCTATATACTATACACACCATCACCACCACCACCACACCACCATCATCATCATCACCACCACCACCATCATCATCATTTTTACCAGCAGACCTGCTAACCAACATAAACCTTTTTGACTTATCCACTCTGTGATATTATACTATTAGCAATATAAAGGGGCTTAATACAAATCATTTTGTCATTTCCTCTTTAACTCAGAGACAATTATTTTTTTAGTAGTCTTTGGCCAGGAACAACACAGAGCTTTTGTTTTGTTTCGGGTTCAGTTTTGTTTTGAGACAGGGTCTCTCTACATATTCCCGGCTGTCCCGGAACTCACTCTGTAGAACAGACTGGCTTTGTACCCTCAGAGATCTATCTGCCTCTGCCTCCCAGGTATTAGGACTAAAGGCCTGAGCTATTACTCCTGGCAAACAAGTTTTCAGGAGCACAGAATTTTTTAAGTGCTCTTTTTCTTTATTTAATTTTTTTTTTTTTTTTTTGCTTCATTCCATTATACTTCAACTATAGTTAAAGATTGCCAGCTCTTTGTAATTTTTTTTGGTAGGTTGTGGACATTTTCTCTGTTAGCTAAAAAAAATGCATGTGCATAATGATACGATTCTATTATCCAAATGTTCTTTCTTACATGCTGTCATGGTCTAGACCCAGTTTGAGTGTGTCTATCAAGGGGCTCAGAACTGGAAGCTTGATCACTATCTGGTGATATCAAGAGGTGACGGACGGAACCTTTAAGAGATGAAACATAGTGAAAGGTCAAAGGTCAGATTAGCTCCCCTCGGTGCTCCCTGACCTTCTATCTCCCCCTGTCTCCTCTCTCTCTCTCTCTCTCTCTGTGTGTGTCTCTATGTCTCTCTCTGTGTATGCATGTATGTCTGTTTCTCTTTTTCTGACTCTGTCTCTGCCTATGTGTGTCTCTGTGTGTGTGTGTGTCTGTGTCTCTGTGTGTGTGTGTGTGTGTGTGTGTGTGTGTGTGACACAAAACACAAATTCTCACCGTGTCATCCACTGTGGAGTTGCACAGGGTGGGGTGGGGTGTGCTCAGCAGAGGCAGCACTCTGTCCCTGGACTCCAGCCCCCAAACTGTGAGCCAAATAAAACTCTCTTTGCAAGTTCTCAGATGTTTGGAGAAAACTGACTAATGTACCTATATTTAGACTTCTTGACTCGCCATAGTCTGGAAAAGGTGCGCTACGTAATTGTGGACAGGGATTTCTCCCATTGTAATTGGTTGTTGCTGAATGTAACTTGAGACCCTGTTGCTACATCATACGGTATATCTGTGTTTATGGTTATTTCTCCTTGGTTTGTTATTCTGCACTAATCTACAAAGTTTCTTTTTATCTTTTATCTATTCGTATCTTTAATTTTATTCTGTTTTTATTGCTATTCTGAAGCTTCCCCTCCCCCACCCCAAATATGCCCAGGTTTTAAACCTTTTTAATTTTCTAATTTTGCTCAAACGATCTCTTGCTAGCAATGTACTATTAGATTTTTTTTTAGAGATTTTTAATTCTTATTTTATGTGTGTGAATGCGTTTCCTACATATATTTGTGTGGACCACATATGTGCCTTGTGCCTGTGGAGGTCAGGGACAGTGGAACTGATTTTACAAAGAGTTGTGAGCTACCATGTGGGTGTTGGAAATCAAACCTGGGTCCTTTGCAAGAACAAATGCTCTTAACTGCTGAGCCATCTCACCACATGCCTGCATAGCAGCTACTTATAATCTCTGTGCTTTGTGGATTTAACTCATCTATGTTTGTTCCTATTGTTACCTGAGGCCCTCCACTAGTCCCTCTTGTGTTGTTGTAAGGTATTTAATAACTCTATTGGTTCTTATTATAACCTGGCCAGACCAAATAATCAAGGCAGAATCCTATGGATTTATTTAATCAGCTTTACCACAATGACTGGGCGATTACCCCTAAACTATTTTACTTACGCTAGATTGCCTATTTCCCAGCTGTGTCCCCCAAGTTACTTGCTGTTTGAGTCTCACCAGGCTTATTTCTGTTCCATCAGTCTGTCCTCTGTCCTCAGGGGGCACTTCTCTGGCCACATGCTCCTGGTCTATCCTGTCTAACGGCGACCTCCTGCTTCCTCCATCCTCTCTCTCTCTCTCTCTCTCTCTCTCTCTCCCTCTCTCTCTCTCTCTCTCTCTCTCTCCTGTTTGTTCTTCCTCCCTTCTTCCCCTTTGTCCCCCTCCCCCTTCCTCCATTCTCTTCCATGCCACCCCCCTCAGTCCTGTAAACAAAGCCCCCAAAGAAGTCCCACCTACCTCTAGTCTACCCAGTAACTGACTGTAACCACTTTTATTTAACCAGTAGCTTTAAATTGGGGTGCAAGGTTCACACAACAAAGGCAAGTTTCAGGACTACACCGAGAACCCCTGTCTCGAACCCCACCCCCAAATAAGTAAATAAATAAATAACCATAATGTCCCAGAAGTGGAGTTTTTCTAATTTGGACAATGTATTGGTTATTTTGTTCAGATAAGGTTTTGATACAACTCTAAAGACATCAATTCCATTAGCTTTGACACTGCGAACTTTTGACACCTAGTAGACAAGCAAGATGCATTGATCTATTGAAAGTTGGTATTTTCCTTTTGATAGATGATTTTCAGATCATTCTGTAGTTTTGGCACATTTCCTAGATTCTAGAAAAGTTTTGTCACGTTGCCAGGACATTTATTTGAGAGAGGTCTCATTGTGTGGCCTGGTTAGACTTTAGCTTACTTTGCAGTCCAGGCTCGCCCGGAACTCACAGAGATCCACCCGCCTCTCTACATAGTCCTGACTGTCCTGGAACTTACCTGGTAGACCATGCTGGCCTTGAACTGAAAAAGATCGGTCTTCCTCAGCCTCCCGAGTTTTGGGATTAAAGATGTGCAAGCCCACCTCCAGGCTGTGGTTATTTGACTCACAGGCTGTTACAAAACCCTCTCCTCAGTGTCACCAAAAGCAATCAATACCCGGCAATATCTCAGCTGCCCACGCTGTCATTTGGGTTGCAGAAAACATGAGTGTGGCCAACAATAAAAGTTTACAAAAACATCTTTGAGAAGTAGAAAAGCACTGGATACTTTTTAAAGCCCCAACATTCCTGGGGCTCTAGAAGGCTCAGTATGCCTGAATGATTAGGAAAGATGTTACAAGGAGGAAAGTCGCAGTCACCTCTGGCTGACCTGAATCCTTGTGCAAGCTGGACATCTAATGGCTGCCTGAATTGGCTCCTTGAGAAAGAACGGAAGACATGTGCACACACATGTGCACACACACACACACACACACACACACGCACGCATTTAGGGAGATCTTCTGATCAGTCATTGGCTGACCACTAAATCATTGGCTGACCACTAAATTATACTGACCTACGAGTGAACCCCAGGAGACAAGACTTAAAAATGAAAATAAAAACTTCTTTAAAAAAAAAAAAGCTAACAGAAAACTTGGATCTTGCACAGTGCAGAGAATGTAAAATGTACAAAAATAATTCAGAAGATGTGTGAAACAAGGTCCTAAACAATAAAAACAAACCCAAGAAACCCATCTGAGGACAAGGTTGCCACGTTGTTAAAAAATATCTAAAATGTGGATTCTCAACAGAAAATCACAAGATGTGTGTGTGTGTGTGTGTGTGTGTGTGTGTGTGTGTGTGTGTGTGTGAGAGAGAGAGAGAGAGGGTGACAGAGACAGAGAGACAGAGAGATACAAAGACAGACAGAGACAGAGATACAGAGAAAGGATGAATCATGGAACATATATAACAACATCCAGAAACAACAGAGAATACCTTGAGGGTGCACAGATCAGATTTAGTAGCTAGACTTTCAAATCAATCATTATAACTATATTCAAAGAGCTATAAAATATCATGTCTAAGGCACTAGATGACGGGCAATGTCTGCTCCAACAGAGAATACGACGAAGCTGTGGAAACTGCAGGAAAAGAACTAAAAAGGAATTTGGGAGTTGAAAGATACAGCAGCTGAAATGAAAGATTCACCAATACCAAGTCTGATCGATCAGAAGAAATAGCAAACTTAAAGACTGATCACTAAAGGGGCTCCAAGCTGAGAAACAGAGTGGAAAAAGAATCAAGGAAAATGGCAGCTTCAGGGATCTGAGGGAATCCAGGGCTGAGCCAGGAAGGTAAGGCTCCTTGAGTGAGATGGAGGAAAGAAGGCTCAGGTAGGCTTTAACTGAGGAGCCTGGGACTGGAAACTCGGTCACACAACGCGCCCACTGAGATAGTGGCTCTGCATTTGTATCTGCAAACTCAAGAGTGACATATAGATAACAGACACCTGGGCTGAGAAAGGCTTTGCTTGTGCAAAGCAGCAGCAACTATAACGCCTCACCAATGGGCATGTAATGAAAGAAGATGGGGTTGGTGCGGCAGGAACGGCAAAGTAAAATGGGAGAGAAGTAGGTGTAGATTGAAGCAAAATTTCTGTGGACTCTATCAAATTTGAGTTAATTTTAATGCCAAATAGATTTTTAAAAGATTTATTTGTTTATTTATTTTAGGTATATGAGTGCACTGTCGCTGTCTTCAGACACACCAGAAGAGGGCATCGGATCCCGTTACAGATGGCTGTGAGCCACCATGTGGTTGCTGGGAATTGAACTCAGGACCTCTGGAAGAGCAGCCAGTGCTGTTAAGCACTGAGCCATCTCTCCATCCCTGTAGTAAAAACATTTACCTAGTTTCATTGGTTGTTTTGTTGTTGTTGCTTTGTCTAGATGTATAAATGTTAGTGGAACTAGAAAAGCTGGTTCGAAAGCAGCCATGAAGGCTGAAAAGGAAGCTCGAGGCAAGCCCAGATCTATCAGACAGGTGGAAAGCCTCCATCTGTAAAAGCATGTGAATGGGCTAATTAGCCGAATGGAAGAATTTTGTTACTTGAAGAAGGGTTATTCTAGAAGTCATTTGAAAATGGCTGGACAACCATCAGACAAGGCAAAAAGTTTTATCCTGCTTTATAATATATGCCAAGATAAACTCCAACTGGCTCAAAAATGATAAAAATATTAAGAATTCAATCATAAAAGCCCATGGAAGCTTTTTTGAGAAAATGTGAACAAATTCTTTAACAGTTTTGCAATGAAGAAAGTTTCCTTTAAAACATTGGTATGTTGCTGAGTGTGGTGGTATATGCCTTTAATCCCAGCACCCAGGAGGCAGAGCCAGATGAGTCTCTGTGAGTTCAAATCCATCCTGGTCTATATAGTGAGTGCCATACCAGCCAGAGGTACATAGTGAGGCCTTACCTAAAACAGAAATTAATTGCCAAGTGCTGGTGGTACATCTCTTTAATCCTAGCACTGGGGATGCAGAGGCAGAGGCAGAGGCAGAGGCAGGAGGAGGCAGGAGGCAGGAGGCAGGAGGCAGGAGGCAGGAGGCAGGAGGCAGGAGGCAGGAGGCAGGAGGCAGGAGGCAGGAGGCAGGAGGCAGGAGGCAGGAGGCAGGAGGCAGGAGGCAGGAGGCAGGAGGCAGGAGGCAGGAGGCAGAGGCAGAGAGGCAGAGGCAGAGAGGCAGAGGCAGAGAGGCAGAGGCAGGTGGATCTCTGAGTCTGAGGTCAGCCTGGTCTATAAGCTAGTTCCAAGACAGTCAGAGCCACATAGAGGACCTTTGTCTCAAAAAAAAAAAAAAAAAAAAAAAAAACAAGAAAGAAAGAAAGAGAGAAAGAGAGAGAGAGAGAGAGAGAGAGAGAGAGAGAGAGAGAGAGAGAAAGAGAGAGAGAGAGAGAGAAAGAGAGGGAGGGAGGGAGAGAAAGGAAGGGAGGGAGGGAGGAAGGAAGGGAGAGAGAGAGAGGAAGGAAGGGAGGGAGGGAGAGAGAGAGGAGAGAGAGAGAAAGAGAGAAGGAAAGAAAGAAAGAAAGAAAGAAAGAAAGAAAGAAAGAAAGAACGAAAGAAGGAAGGAAGGAAAGAAAGAAAGAAAGAAAGAAAGAAAGAAAGAAAGAAAGAAAGAAAGAAAGAAAGAAAGAGGAAGGAAGGAAGAGAGAAAGAGAGAAAGGAGGCAGGGGGAGGTAGGAAAGAAAAGGTTAAATTAAATTTTATTTCATTTAGCTACACTAATTTTAGCCCCACCATAAGTCAAAAGACAATAAACAACTGGAGAAAATATTTGCAACTTATTTCATGTACAAAGGCTGTTTTCTCTACAAATCTACATAAGTGTAAGGAAATGATCAACAAAGGCAATGGATTGACAGACTGACACTCACAGGAGTAAGGGTCTCGAATGAGGCGCTTAGGGGAGGGAAGAGAAAGCAGAAAGCTGGGACCAAGAGGCCTTGGATGAGTTGAAGGCTTATGGAAGCCAGCTTATTACGTCTTACATACTTCCTTACGTACGACTTACAGGGGAAAAATGCCCAGGGTCAGCAGAGAGCTAAGTCAGACAATGCTGGCAAAGAGAGCACAGAATACCTCAGCCACAGCTGCTTTAGGACCGAAAGCCACAGCCCAGGGGGAAGAGTAGAGTCGCCATACACCATACCATAGCCTGTATTCCTTTAGGGCCCTGGCTCCAGCCTCAGACAAGGACATAGAACTGACGGTCCCTTTATCTCATCCAGGCCTCTGAGAAAGTCTTAGATTGCCTTTCCTCTTAACAGTGGACCAATGGTATTATAGGCAATTGCTAGATGGAAAACCATTTTGATGCAACATTTCTGCGTCTTCAAGTGTGTCCAAAAGACACCATTGCCTATGTGTGAAATTATATTTATACAAGGTTACTTACTGAGCTAGAATTGAAATAGCCCAACTGCCCATCAATAAGAGGTCTCTTAAATGAACTATGGTATAAAAGCATAATGGATATCTGCCCAGTGAGAAGTCCTTCATGTATTGATAAGTGAAATGTTCTAGTATACATTAGGAAAAATGTAGGAGGGCCATGTCAGTCTTTCAGTGTACAGAAATGGGGAGAAAAAGCGTCCATTCATGTCTACTTACAATCTTCCTGCAGAAAGAAACTAGAAGAATGCACACCCCCTATCTGTAGGGGAGAATGGGCATGGTTGATAAGAGATCCAAGTGAACTTGGTGGTAGTTTGAGGCAAGGCTTCACTACACCATCCTGGTAGTCTGGAACTTGAACTCGCAGAGATCCACCTGCTAGGATTAAAGGTACACACCACCACACCAGGCAACAGTTAAATTCTGAGTATATGCCTTTACATTTTTTTTTAATAATGAGGAAAAACTACTCTTTTTTAAAATATTTATTCATTTATTTTATGTATGAGTACACTGTCGCTGTCTTCAGACACACTACAATAGGGTATTAGTTTCCATTACATATAGTAGTGAGCCACCATGTGGTTGCTGGGGATTGAACTCAGGACCTCTGGAAGAGCAGCCAGTGCTCTTAACCACTGAGCATTCTCTCCAGCCCTGAAAAACTACTCTTTTAAGGTAAAGATTAAAAGTAATTGTCTATTTATTAGGGGCTGGAGAACTGGTTCATCGTCTAAGAGCACTGGCTCCTCTTCCAGAGGACTGAGGTTCAATTCCCAGTACCCACATGGCAGCTCACATAGGGTTTGCCTTACACCTGAGACAATTCCTCTTTCTCCTTCTCCTCCTCCACTTCCTCCTCTTCCTCCTCCTCCTCCTCCTCTTTCCCTATAACTCCAGTTCCAAGAGATCTGACACCCTTACACAGACATACATGCAGGCAAAACACCAATGCACATGAAATAAAAATAAATCATGAAAACATAATTGCCTATTGTCTTTGTCACTCCTAAAGCTCATCATAATCTGCCTAAGCGTGGCAGCGGATCCCTTTGCTGCTGTACTTTAGGTTTGGCCTTTCCTAGAGATGAACTTTTTGTCAGTTGTGGGCTCTTATAGGAATTTCTCATCCCTTTTCCCTACATGAGAGATCCCTTAACCCCGTGGTTTGACATCTCTGTCTTCTGCATCCTGGTGGTACTGTTTGACTACGTTTTCACCCAAGAGTTTCATTAGCTGGAAGCTTGCCCGGGGAGTTGAGAGGTAGTTAGAGTTTTAAGAGAAAGGGTCAGTGGGAGATTGTTATTGGCTCTTCCTTGGATTCTGGCTTCCTTTCTTGATATGTAACATTCCCCTCTTCCACTAGCATCCTTTATAACACCGTCTTGTCGCTAGTCCTAATCAATCAATCAATCAATCAATCAATCAATAGATCAATTATTTTACCCAGCCTCATGTACTTCATTATAGTGACATATTTTATTTTTACCTAGATGAACCTAGATTTTATTTTTGCCTTTCTGTTGTCCTCTGAGAGTTCCTAAAAACAGTTTCCTAATCACGGCGTTCCTCCTATCTATCCTGCCAGGCAGTAGGTTGACATGGGTTTCGAGCTCTGAATGCCCATCTAGTTTCTCTGCCTTATTCACTTTTGAACTTGGCCTTCATCCCTCTGAGTCTATTCATGTTTAACTTAAATCAGGTATAAACTGAGTCTCTGTTTCCTTTGAGGTAGCTTTGTTTGGTTCACTATCTTTTATAACAGCCACCCCCACCAAAGGCCACCCTCCGTGACATATTCCCTCACACAAGGCCACATCTCCTTCCTCCTCCTAACCCTTCCCAAGCAGTCCCACCAGCTAGGGACCAGGCATTGGAGCATAGACGCCTATGAGGACCATTTTCATTCAAGTCACCACCATGAGGAACTGCCTGCTTCAGGGTGGCTCCCTTCTTACTCTGCATCTCTGCTATTGTCAATATTTTGCTTGTGGCTACACAGTGGTAATAGGTTGTATATATGTGCATGCAAGCGCGCGCGCACACACACACACACACACACACACACACACCTAATCACGTTCTGTCTCCCTACTATTTCCTCAGTTTTTCTTAAGTACTGTGCCCTTCACCACCTTCCACCTCAGCAACATTGCCGTGACAGGAGACAGGTGCCTTCCCTGGTCTGCAGTCTTTATTTGTTGTTGTTGTTTGTTTGTTTATCTTATTTTATTGGTTATTTTATTTACTCACATTTCAAATGTTACCCTCCTTCCCAGTTAAATCCCTTATTCCCTTCCCCCTAGCCCTGCCTCTATGAGGGTGCTCCCTCCACCCACCTACCCACTCCTGCCCTAGCATTCCCCTACACTAGATCATCAAGCCTGCACAGGACCAAGGGGCTCCCCTCTCATTGATACCAGATAAGGTAATCCTCTGCTACATATGCAGTTAGAGCCATGGGTCCCTCCATGGGAATTCTTTGGTTGGTGATTTAGTCCCTGGGACTTTGGGGGATCTGGTTGGTTGATATTGTTGTTCTTCCTGTGGGGTTGCTAACTCCTTCAGCTACTTTAGTCCTTCCCCTAACTCCTCCACTGTGGTCCCCACTTAGTCAGATGGTTGGCTGCATGCATCCACATCTGTATTGGTCAGGCTCTGGCACAGCCTCTCAGAACAGCTATAACAAGCTCCTGTCAGCAAGTGCGTCTTGGCATCAGCAATAGCATCTGGATTTGGCTTCTGCAGATGGGATGGATCCCTAGGTGGGGCAGTCTCTGGATGGCCTTTCCTTCAGTCTCTGTTCCACTGTTTACTCCTGTCAGAAGGAAATGCAAGGACAAAGAATGGAACAGAGACTGAAAGAATGGTCTGCAGTCTTATGGAAGTCCTGTAATTAGCCTTGTTTCAAATCCTGGCTCAGCCATTGCTGAAGATGAAGTTTAACTGTTGACTTTCCTCTTCTTTTCTTTTATATAATGAGACGTTTGGGGCAGACGATCTCGGGTTGTTCTAGCTCTGAGATTCTGTGAGTCTACATGGTAAGTGAAGAGGTGGCAAGCAAAGGACATTGAGATACTTCACATGGTTTCCAAGGAGATAAAGAGGCATAGCTGGGGAATACCCAACAAGGGAGGGTTATTAGCAAGAAGAGATGTCAGGTTTAGAAGGCGGGATGTTAATCAATATTCAGGGCATGCAAAGGAGGAGGAGGATGTTGGCAGGGGTTCACAAGAGAAGAGAAAAATCACTCATCAAAAGTAGGGTTAGAAGCCAGGTGCAGTCCTAGAAACTCAGACCCAGAGGCAGGAGGATCGTGCTTCTGAAGCCAGCATGGGCTCAGAAGCAAAGCAGATAGAAACATAAAGGCAGTGCGTCTGGGGATGTAACATGGCTGGTAGGATAGTTTCCTACCATACATGAAGCCCTTTAGCCAATTCCTAGCACCCCACAAACACATGGTAGGGCACATCTGTATTCTCAGCACTTAAGAGGTGGAGGCACGGGGTGAGGGGTGGGTCAGAAGTTTCAGGTCATTCCTGGCTACACAGTAAGGTAGAGATCAGCCTGGGCTGCACGAGACTCTGAGGAAGAAAAAAAGTTAAGGAGGCCTGGAGGAGAATTAGCACACCTTGAGAATGGCCAGGCCAGAATGATTAACCAGTACGGGAGCACACACATTATTAGCTTTCAAAGTCATGATAAATGCTGAAGTATATGGCCTTTTAGAATTTTGTTTAGGTCCTAAAGTGGCCACCTGTAGCCAGGCAGGACTGCCAGTGGAGGGATAAGGACAACAACCTATCCACAGAACCTTTGACCCAAAATGTGTCCTGTCTACAGGGTGTGCAGGGACAAAGATGGAACGGAGACAGAGGGAATGGTTAGCCAATGACTGGCCCAACTTGAAACCCTTCCCATGAGCAAGAACCAGTCCCTGACCCTATCAATAATACTCTGTTATGCTTGCAGACAGGAACTTGGCATAACTGTCCTCTGAGAGGTTCTACCCAGCAGCCGATGGAAAGAGATGCAGTGACCCACAGCCAAACACTGGATGGAGCTCAGGGAGTCTTGTGGAAGAGTCAGGGGAAGGATTGAGGGACCCGAAGGAGAAAGAAACTCCACAAAAAGACCAAGAGAGTCAACTAACCTGGACCCTTGGGGGCTCCCAGAGACTACCAACTAGAGAGCAAGCATGGGCTGGACTCAAGCCCCCTGCACATAAGTAGCAAATGTGCAGCTTGGTCTTCATGAGGGTTCCTCAACAACTGGAGCAGGGCCTATCCCTGAATCTGTTGCCTACCTGTGGATCTAATTCCCCTAATGCCTTGTCTGGCCTCAGTGGGTGAGGATACTCCTGGTCCTGTAGTGACTAGATGTGCCTGGGTGGGGTGATGCACAGGGGGACCTCCCCCTTCTCAGAGGGGAAGGGATGAAGGGGGTGTGTGAAGAGGAGGAATGTTGCAAATCAGGAGGTAAAATCAGTAAATTATTTAATAAAAAAAAAAGCTATAAAAGGTTTGTTTATGAAATAAAAATATTCCAGAAATCCCAAAAGACACATAGATTAATGTAATAACCCTGTGTCTCCTGTGCCCAATTTCAGACATGACACATCACCAATTCACATTAAGCCTCTCTGGTCCTATCTATGCCCCTTCCTTTACCACCACAATGAAGGGAGCACCTAGAGCTCTGAATTGGTTGATTATTATTTATTGTTTCTAGTTCTTTACAGTTCCACTTCATATCTATAAGCAACATTTTTTTAAATTAGATCTCAAGCTTGAAGATGAGAAATGTGACTTTTGAAATATCAGAAGCAAAGCCAGGTGTCCTTGCGGAAGACACAGAGGCCCTCTGACTTGCTCTCTCCTGTGTGATGAGGTCACTGCCAATGGCTTGCACAGGTGGACGGAGCACGTGGCTCACGGTGCCTGGAGAAAGCCACACTCCAGCACCGAGCTCAGGAGGAAAGGGCAAGCGCAGCAGCTGCCTGCTGTATCTGTTCATTTGGATCCCTGGGAGTTCTCTTTTCAGAAGCACCAAGACTGGGTGATGGGAACAGACCAGGGAGCAATCATTAGCCTTGCAGGGAAAAGACACATCATGGCTTAAGCTAGACTGCAAGACCAGGGTCAGCCAGGGAGATGAATCCAACGGGATTCCCCTTCATCCTGCCGGTGGAGGCGCCTTTGAAGCAGCCTCTGAGCCGGGCCTGGCAGCCTCTGCCTTAGCAAGCTGCCAAAATGAAACAAAGAATCATTCAGTGAAAAGATGGGAGCCGGGTGCGGGGGCTGGTGGTAGCTCTTGCTACTGGTGACTTTTTGGTCATTTGGCGGTATCATCTGAACTTAAAAAAACAAATAAAAACCTTTTAAAAGATTTAAATAACAATAGAAAACTGGTGTTTCCAGGGAGGGCACTGGCACGGAAAACCTACCATCTATAATGCTAACTCTTTAAAAAAATTTTTTTTGTTTAGGGGCTGGAGAGAAGGCTCGGCTGTTAAGAACACTGGATGCTCTTCCAGGGAATAAAGGCTCCATGCCCAGCACTTACTTTGGGGCTCACAACCGTTAGGAACACCAGTCCTAGGGGCTCTGGCCTTAGTGGGCACTGTATGTACATGATGCATCCATCATATAAAAAACATTTTTTAATTTAAAAATTTTTTTAGTATTTACTGTGTGTGTTTGCGCATGCACGCATGCGTGTGCCCGCGTGTGTATGCATATGGGCATGTGGAGGTCAGAGGACCACTTGCAGGAGCTGTTCTCTCCTTCTGCCTTTATGAGACCTGAGCTCAGCAAGCCTCTTTCACTCACGTAGCCATCTCGCTGGGCCAAGAATCCTGCCATCTTTAGACCACCCAGCCCTACAGGAGACATAGCTAATCCCTAAATGTTGCCACAACAAACAGATTAAAACACACTTTCGTCAACATTCAAAATACTTTGGAAAGGGGGAAATGAAAGGGTTTTTAGAATTCTGCTTTAGAAATTACATGTCTCAGTAACTCATTTAATTCACAATTTGCTTTCCTTCCCCGTGCCTCCCCCCCCCCCCACACACACACCAGAAAAAAAAAAATCTGTGAATAATTAGGAATTCTTGGGGAGTGAAGAATCAAATCCACAGATTACTCCGAAATGTGTGAAACGCAGCGTGAATGCTGAAGGGAAGCTTCGCTTTACTTTCCCCAGCCACTAAACAGCTCAGCTCTGGGCTCTGGCTGGGAACTTTGTTTTTGAAAGCCAGCAATTATTTTAAAGCCTCAGACTTTGGGCTCACAGGGCCCCAGGTTGGGAGGAACAGCAACCAATCTGTAAGTGAAGGTCTTGTGGGAGCAGCTCGTTTCTGCCCCCCCCCCCCCCCACTCACAGTCACTTGTGGTGGTGGGTCGTGATGCTGAGGGCAGTGCCTTGCAGGCACCTTCCTCACTATGTAGTCACCAGAACCCGTGTGTTGTTTGCTCCCGCTGGCTGGTTAGGACCTACTCACAGCCTAGGAGAGCCATGTCAGAGCTACTGTGTGGAAATGTTTTTTCTAAGAAATGCTTTCTTTAAAGTTTGCCATTACAAATTGTACTGGCTAGTTTTGTGTCAACTTGACACAGGCTGGAGTTATCACAGAGAAAGGAACTTCAGTGGGGGAAGTGCCTCCACAGATCCAGTTGTAAGGTCAATTAGTGATCAAGGGGGAAGGGCTCCTTGTGAGTGGAACCATCCCTGGGCTGGTAGTCTTGGTTCTATAAGAGAGCAGGCTGAACAAGCCACTGGAGGCAAGGCAGTAAAGAACATCTCCCTCCATGGCCTCTGCATCGGCTCCTGCTTTCTGACCTGCTTGAGTTCCAGCCTTGACTTCCTTGGTGATGAACAGCAGTATGGAAGTGTAAGCAGAATAAACCCTTTCTTCCCCAACTTGCTTCTTGGTCATGATATTTTGTCCAGGAACAGAAACCCTGACTAAGACACAAATCAAACTTTCACACAACCTATGAGCAAGTTAATATAATAATGTGCTTTGTGGTCATCTGCTGACACACTGTATATTCAACCCACTCAGCATTGGCTAACTTCTTTATTATTTTTAAGCATATATGCATGTGTGTTTTGCCTGCATGTATGTCTGTGTAACATATGCATACCTTCAAATTGAGGCCAAAAGAGAACATTAGCTCCCCTAAAACTGGGGTCACAGAGCCACCAAGTAGGTGCTGGGAATTGAAACCTGATCCTCTGGAAGAGCAACAAAAGATGCTCTTAACCACTGACCCATCTCTCCAGCCCCCAGAATTAACTAACTTCTAAGAAAAAACCCACTGCAATCCACCTTACTATGCTTTGGACTTCTAAAATGGATTATCCCTGCAAGCTCAGCTGAATGGGCAGCCTAGGTTGTACCAAGTTTCCTCGACTTCCTTTGTGGCCCATTCACATTCCTGACTCAGGACAATGTTTGTGTTTGTGAGGTGTGGGGACCAGGTCTAAGACCGAGTGCTGAAAGCAACACCCTGTACCCCAAATATTCTGTAAACAACATGTGGGTATATATCTGGTTGTGGCTTGCGTGCTGTTTTTTTTTTTTTTTTTTAAAGATTTATTTATTCATTATATGTAAGTACATTGTAGCTGTCTTCAGACACTCCAGAAGAGGGAGTCAGATCCTGTTACGGATGGTTGTGAGCCACCATGTGGTTGCTGGGATTTGAACTCCTGACCTTTGGAAGAGCAGTCAGGTGCTCTTACCCACTGAGCCATCTCACCAGCCCTTGCGTGCTGTTTTGAGCCAATAAAGGCAGAAGACATGTTTCTCCCTTGCGAGACCCCAGTAAATGATGAAGAGTAAGCGCCACAGTCCCTGTAGTTACCATATTTGCTGTGCTATTCATTACATAAAGATGGCCTTTGTTCAGGATGCCTCTGAGTCTCTTATATTTCTACTCCTTAGATGAGACTTCTTTCAGATCAGACAGGAGAGGCCAAAACTCTTCAGAGTCAATCAGGTCCACTCTTGTGTAAAAAGACGGAGAGTTGGTCACCTTTTACAGGTCACCGCAGCACTGCACAGAAATGTTTAATGAGTGCATGATCACCTATGAAACACAACACCGGGATAAATAGAGGTTTGGCTGTATCTACATTGTCTAAGCAGTTGATAATCGAACAGATTCACTATTAGCATCATAATGAAAACAAGGAACATGTTTTTGCAGTGAGGTATCACCTCACACCCACCATAGTGGCTGAGATGAAGGGGAAAAAAGCAGAGATGTCAAGTTTTCACAAGGATGAGGAGAGATTTTTCTGTCACCAGGCATGGAGATGTAAAATGATCGGAATACAGTATGGTGGATCCCCAGATGTGAACCAAAGAGCTATGCCAGACATGGTGGCACACACCTTTAATCCCAGCACTTGGGAAGCAGAGGCAGGTGGATCTCTGAGTTCGAGGCCAACCTAGTCTACAGAGTGAGTTCCAGGACAGTCAGGGCTACACAGAGAAACCCTGTCTTGGAGAGACAGAGAGAGAGAGAGAGAGAGAGAGAGAGAGAGAGAGAGAGAGAGAGAGAGAGAGAGAGAGAGAGAGAGAGAGAGAAAACACCAAAAGAAAAAATATATATAGTTCTTATGAAAAAAAAATGAAACAATACAAGACACTTTTAGAAAAACGATACGGAGAGTATATTTTTTTAAAAGTTCCAAACGGCTTCCCCACCCCAAGTCATTCTTGTCTCCAGAGCTCCGCGGACAACCTTCCCCAGCCTGGCCTCCGGCACACGCATGCGCACACGCTGCATCCTATTAGACATGCCGTGCTGCAGCTCGCTTCTGTCACTCCATTTGTCCCCATACTTCTCCCACGTCTGTGCATACAAATCAGCTTCATGCTTTCTGTAAGTTGCATAGCATCGCATTAAATTCAAATCACTGGAATTAACCATCCCCTTGAATCTTCATAGTATGTGATCACAGCATCTGCCATTGTGTTAAAAAGAAAACAGAAAAGAAAAGAAAAATTAAATTTTTTTTTGTCATTTTCACACTAGCTACAGCATTCAAAACAATGTGAAGTGATTGTGGTGACAGTGAAGAGATTGTCGAATCTCTAAGTTTAGCAAGAATATCTTTGACACAAATGTTAATATCATCTCTTGGGTTCAGACTCTTTTATCTATCACAATTCAATTCTTCCCTTGAGAATTTCAATAGAATTACTTTTATTAATAGATTTCCTAATATTTAAGGATTTTTGCATGCAGGTCCTGGTTATTCTATTCAAATTTCTCTTTTGAGTCAGAGGTCCCAGCAAATGTATTTTGAGAGCTGCACTCTGGAAGGGTCTTAGAGATGTGGCCACCATGTGGAAGACACTCTCCCAGGAGAGGCGGGAGACTGTGTGAACTAAATTAAATTTGCTAATGCGGCTGCTAGGATCCCTGCATAGGAGATATGGTTGGCCTATTTTCTTCCTTTGTCTGCCATTGGGCTTCTTCTTAAGCGTTGCTCTCCGCTTACCTTCAAACACCCTTTCAGGCCTCAGAAAAGGGAAGGCACAGATTGTTTGTATGCTTTTCAAAGTTATTTAATTTTTCTCGGAAACGCAGCAAAATGGTAGCCAGCTTGAAGCTGTCAGAGGTGAAGGAGTTTTGGCAGTGGAGCCTCTTTGTGTTTTCTTGTTCCCTTCAGCAGTGATCTGGCCGGTCTAGGCAAGTACAGTGGAGAACAAGATCCAAGGGGTTTGGACCCTTAGTCACTGCTGGAAGGGGCATCTCCCAGGACACCTGGGAGCTTGTATACCCAGTGCTGTTCCAGGATAACACATTCAAGCAGTGGTTCTCAACCTTCCTAATGCTTCGACCCTTTAATATAATCCCTTATGCTGTGTTGGCTCACAACCATAAAATCATTTTTGTTGCTAACTGTAATGTTGCTACTGTTATGAGTCATAATGTAAATATCTGATATGCAGGATGGTCTTAGGGGACCCCCTAATGAAAGAGCTGCTCAACCCCCTACAGGGTCATGACCCATAGGTTGAGAACCGCTGCTTTCAGGATATTAACCTATATCTTTTATTTTCTGCTGTTTTTTTCTCCCCTTTTCCTATAAGTGTTGTGGGTCAAAGCCAGACTCCTGTGTGTGTTAGGCAATCCCTGTACCCCAAGGATGTGTATCCCAGACCTCCCTTCCTTCTTTGAAGCAGATAACAGTCTCAGAAGATAACGAAACGGGACAGAAAGCAAAACATCCCTATTGGCTTCCAGCATCCAAAACCCATTCCATCATTAACTTAAACGGAATAAATTTTACCTCGGAGGCAAACAGCAAGGCAAAGGAGGGCTGTGGGCGGTGGTAAGGAGAAGACCAGGAATAAAGATGAAGGTGGAGAGAAGTTCTGTAAGACAGTGTGCAGGTCACAGAGGAAGAACGGAGCTGAGAGTACAAGACTGGCTCCCTAATGCCTGGAAAGACAGTAACTACCCCATCCCACCCCCACCCCCTGCCAGCCCTCCAAGATAATAGTCAGTGACTGGAATCTAGACTGACTCACATAAGGTACCATGGGAAACAACATAAAGAGCTTTGAATTCTTCCCAAGGGGCTGAACGGGAAGGAGAGGTGTCTCAAGTTCTGTGTGGACCACCCAGGCCCTGACTCAGTGATTTGACTGACAGGCAAGCACGGACGTGTCTTAGGTGCCAGAATAACAGGTGATTCCAGGAGCAGATGACTCTACTTCTTTAAGGGCAGCAGCATCACTTGGCCCCTCCAAACCGAGCTATCACGTGAGGTAAGAAGTGGAGGGCATAGAGACATCCCTAATGGATGGTGTCAAACTGTCCTAGTTAGGGTTTTTACTGATGTGAACAGACACCATGGCCAAGGCAACTCTCCTAAGGACATTTCATTGGGGCTGGTTCACAGGTTCAGAGGTTCAGTCCAGCATCATCAAGGCAGGGGCATGGCAGAGCCCAGGCAGGCAAGGTGCAGGAGGAGCTGAGAGTTCTACATCTTCATCTGCAGGCTGCTAGAAGACTGGCTTCCAGGTAGCTAGGACAAGGGTATTAAAGCCCATGTCCAAGGTGACACACCTACTCCAATAAGGTCACACTTCCTAATAGTGACACTTTCTACCCCAAGCATATACAAACCATCACACAAATTAACTGGATAAAGAACACACACACACACCTTTTGTGAAACTTAGAAATAATTTGCCTTATTGTCATTTTGCTGGGTCTATATCTGGAGTTGGGATTAGGGATTTACGGTGGGCTGGGGGTGATGAGGGGATAGATGGGTGAGATCAGAGTGGGTGGGCTTTTTTCTGTACCTTGAGGAGAGACCAAAGGTGAAACACGAGCAGGACACTCTCTTCCTCACAACAGGGATTTGGAGAGCTAGAGGAAGCAGCATGCCAGGTGACCCACAATTTAGCCTGCAAGCTCTGTCCTTGGCTCCAGCCAGAGACCCCCAGCAATCCTACCTCAGCCCGCTGGGAGGAAGGGCAGGGAGGGGTCAGCACCCAGGGCCTAGTGCCAGCAGAGGTCACTATAGTGCTGTTTCACCCAGGGACCCAACCGTACACAGCTTTAACCTCAAGTCAAATAAGTATTTAAATATGCATGTGTCCTCTGGAATGGAGGAAGGCAGCCATAAGAGGTAAACCATTTAAACAAGGGACCTATTCCATTACCCACCACACCTGCACTTATAGCTCAAAAGAGTATTTTATCTGTACTTAATAAACTCCGTCTTATAATAAAGGGACCTTGCCTTGCCTTGGTCCCTTTCCAAGCGGCCAGGAGCTGTATGCCCCTACATCTCTTTGGCCCACTACTTTGTTCTAATGCGTCTCATCATTTCCCCACTTTTCACACTTCTCTGTCCACCTCTCCCTGTCCCTGGTCGTCTCTCTGCTGCTTTTGCTCTTTACCATCCATCTGCCACCCAATCTCGTCTTCCCCCTCACCTAACCCTAGGAAAGAGGTGCCCGGGAGTCAGCTTCACAGATCGGACTCCTCTGTCAGGCTTTCATTCTCTGTGGCAAATGGTCATACCCTGCCTCCCTACCCGGTAAAGGAGCAACTGGTAACGTAATCAGAGTTCCTGAAAGGTGCCCTCGGGAACAGAGAGGCCACCTCAAGTGAGTGAGGTTAGCCGGGCAGTGGTGATATACACCTTTCCTCACAGCACTCAGGCAGCAGAGGCAGGCAGATTTCTGAGTCCAAGGCCAGCCTGGTCTACAGAGTGATTTCCAGGACAGCCAGGATTACACAAAGAAACCCTATCTTGAAAACAAAACAAAGAGAGAGGTGGGTGGGGAGTTAGTGGGTTCATAGGTTAGAGGGCAAACCGTGGGTGCCTCAGAACCAGGCAGCTTGTTGCTAGGTAACCAGATCTCCTATCACCGCAAGAGCACAACATACTAAAGCAGCCTCTAGCTGGTTTCTGCTGTGTCTCTCAGCTACCCACTCTCTGTGGGACTTTGAAAGCAGCAGGAGGAGAGGAGACCGAGAATCCAGCCACTAACCCCTGAGTGCCCTGTGGCACTGTCACTCACCATTTCACTTTGAAAAGTAGGCCACCGGGGCTGTTAGGTAGCTGCCACCATGAGTTTGGGCATGATGGAAGAGGAGGACTTGGCCGAATACTTCCGGCTACAGTATGGGGAGCGGCTGCTTCAACTGCTGCAGTAAGTGCTTGGTATATAGCCTGTCTGTCTCGCCTCTGAGCTTGGGACCACTCTTACCCTCATGATGATGCTCTGCTGCCAGGTCTTTCCTCTCCTACAGCCCAGTGCTCCTAATTGCCTTACCCCATGACCCAACTCCACCCTGACTCTGGGCCCCCATCACTCAATCGCCCCCAAAAAGCCCTCGTAGATCTCTCTCTTCTCACACAGCTCCTTTCATTAAGGTGAGAGTGGAGACCTCTTTTCCTTCCCATGGGCATCCATCTCTGAGGTGCTCCCTACCCGATCCTGCTCCTGCCTCTCAGAGGGTCCTGTTCCCTTTTCGTTGTTCTCGGGCAGGAAGTTCCCAAATGTTGAGGAGCAGTCAGACTCCCCATCTATCCAGCTCCTGGAGAAGAAGAAAGAGGCCAAGATCATGCAGGAGGCCATGGAACATAAGAAGGAGGTGAGGTGGGGAGTTGGGGGTGATAAGGGTAGGGGTTCAGGGTAGGGAATGGATTGGCTGAGGCTCGAGGTTAATGGATGGTGGGCCCTCGCTTTGGGGGTAGGGTGGCTACAACTGGTTCTGGACTCTTTCCTCCACAAAGAACAGAAAGGGTCTGAGTCTTGGGGGAACTAGGGTCATGGGATACTATACTAGGATCTCTGTACAGGATAGAGAGTGCAAACTACAAGTCCTTCTGTAACTACGTTTCATTTGAAGAGTTGGGGATTTAACTCCTAGCGACTTCTTTTCCACTGAGCTACATCATCAGCGTTCCAAGAGCCCCCCAGGCTAAAGGATAAAAAAACACTTTGGGCAAATGATGTTAGACTCTTTCTGAGAGCCCATGTCAGGTGGCTGGCTCTCTGACTTTCACCTTCTCACATGCCCTACAGGCATTCCAACGGAGAATGGAAACGCTGAACTTGCGCTGGGAAGAACTAGGTATTAAGGAAGAGCAGCTGAAGGCCCATATCCAGAAGTTCGAGCAATTCATCCAGGTATGAAGTGGGGTGACCTGCAGAAGGCAGAGACTTTACACTGCACTGGGCCAGGTGGTTCTTCCCCTCTACTTGACTTTGTGGGCTCCCCACGCTCCCGACCTCCGGGATTAAAGGTGTCTTCCCTGGTCCAGGAGTGCCTGATCTTTCCCAGGCATCTTCTATATTCTATCTACCTCTATCTGAGATGTCCCGTTTACCTGCCAGTCTCTTCTCTCTACTTGACCCTTTCCTGTTTCCTTGCCAGTACCCAGGTGGCTGGGTGGACGAGTGGATCTGATGGATACAGAAGTGAGTCAGGGGCTTGGTCACTCCCTCACTGTATCCCTCCCTCTTTGTCCTTGCATTGAAAGCAAGGGACAGATGAAGGCAGGAAACCATTGCAATGAAGGACCATGAAACAAAAAGACTAGTAAGAGACTCAAGAATCTTGACCTTGGGTTAGGGAGTTAAGCAATGCCCCCTTTCTTCCTTCTAAGATCTCAGTGATCTGGAGGAACCAATGAGTACAAATGGGTAGTGATAAGCAGGAGCAAGAATGTGTGCGAAAGTGTGCTAAAGCAGCCACACTGGAAGATTTGTACAGCGCGGATGATGGCTTCCATGCTTACATAGATGTCGCCTCTCCCCTAGTTCTTCCCCACCTATAGGGAAGCTGGAGCTGAACTCTATTCCATTAACTTGAAGGGTTCTGACAAAGGGCCCAGTGGTGTGGCGCCTCCAGCCCTGGGACCCACCTCAGAATTCTCCACCACCTTCTCCAGGTACTTGTTCTCCAGGTACACTCTAACGCCTCCCAGAGACACTAGGGACACACGCAACTAAGGCACACTTGCATCCAACTGGTTGGAAGGAGTGGCTGAGGACTCAAGTGAGGGTCCCCTGGTCCTTCCCCACCCCTTACAATGAGGGAGCACCAACAGTCAGCCAGCCCAGCTGTGATGGATCTTCTGTGGCTGGGCCCTAGAGATGACAGCAGTTTGGCTCAGAGGATGGCCCTCTTCATCAGTACTTAGAGGAATGATTTGAGCTGGCAAGATGGCTCCGTAGGTGAAAGCACTTACCGCCAATGCTGAGAGCCTGAGCTAGACCCCCTGGGACGTACTTGCATGTTAGAAAAAAAAGAGAATTGACTCCCCCCGAGTTTTCCTCTGATCTCTGGGCGTGCACTGAAGCATGTTCACAGGCATACACGTGCATACACAAAAATAAATAACAATGTAAACAAAACAAAAGCCTCACTCAGACTTGTTGGCCAGCAATGCTCCAGGACCAGCAGTAGAGAAGTCCTGAGGAGTTGGGAGCTGTTGCAAGGAGGGCTCACTGCTGCCCTCTCCTGGAGGAACCCTACTTGTAAGGTCCCTCATTCTATGCACAACTGGGCAGAGCAGGGATGTCAGTGTTCTGAGATACAGTCCTCCTGGACCAGAGCAAAGTTGATGGAGTATTGAAGAGGACAGGAAGTCTGAGAGTGAAGGACTCTCCAAATGACTTCCAGGAAGTCAGAAGCTGTGGAATCTCATGGTACTCTTCACAAATACAGACGCTGGTAACTTCTTCCTTCTTCTGCCTCTAGCAGGTCTCAGGTTGAGACCAGACACCTATAGGTGTTTAAAAACTTTCTAGGTGATTCATATATGACTGATTTGGGATTCCCCGGGCCTCTCTGGTGCTTTGGAGCAGGGCACATATCTGGTGCGTCTCTCCATCCCCCCTAAATGTCCCCACTATCCTTGTTCATCCATGAGGAATCATGGGGGCCCATGACAGGAGAAAAGAGACACCTGGTGACACCTGGTCAAGTGCAAGGGGTTGACTTGCACTGGTCCTGATGCTGCAGAAAGAAGAGGCAGGGTCAGTAGCTGAGCCTCATCCCTCCTGCGTGCAGAATTCAGTTACCACTGTCATCTCCTCTAGCCCTGGTCGATGCCAGTCTGGACTGTCAGAAGCATTTAACATATGGTTCCATTACTACTGTCATGGACTTTGTAGGAAGAGAGGGCTACCACCTTTCAGCGAACAGCTGGAGAAACAGAGGTACTATGTACCAAATCAGGAGACCATGTGGAATTCCCAGTCCCGGCTGAGCCATCTGCCCTGTGACAAATGGCCACCACTAAAATCAGAAAGCGCAAAAGCTCTGCCAAAGGCTTCCTGCTTCCACTCAGTCTTTGTTGGCTTTCTTGGATGCAAGCTTGATCTTCCTCCACCTCCCTCTTTCTGTGTGTTCTCTTCCCATCCCCGCCCCCCTATGAAGCCCAGAGACAAACTCCCACAGAAGCAGAATTTCCTGCTTGTCCTTCCTAAGGCCACCTCTTGACCTTGAGCTGAATTACTGAACTCACAGCCTCCTCAGGCCACAGAAGCCCCTCAGCTTTACTAAGTCCCTTCACTTAACGAAAACCTCACCAAGTCCTTTTCTTTCACACCCCGTTTCCAACATGGGCAACCCAGCAAGCTCTGCCTGCCCTCTGGTGATCTGAGCTCAGCAGACAGAAGGGGCAAAGGGTATCTATCACCAGCCCCAGGTAGGCCAGGGTCTCGGGAGGAAAGGGCGAACAGCTTGCCTGATTTACACGCCTTCCTCATCCCAGGAGAACGACCAGAAACGGATCCGAGCCCTAAAAAAAGCCAACAAGGAGCGTGAACTGAAGCGACTGCGCCTGCGGGAGCTGGCCAAGGCCAAGCAGGAGATGATGGCGCTGAGGCTGGAACACCAGAAGCTGAGTGTCAAGCTGCAAGACTACGCCATCTTCAACAAGTACCTGGAGAAGGTGGTGGAGAACTCTGAGGTGGGTCCCAGGGCTGGAGGCACCACACCACAGGGCCCTTTGTCAGAACCCTTCAAGTTAATGGAATAGAGTTCAGCTCCAGCTGGCTAGGGTTTAGGGGCCCTTGGAATAGTTATCCTGATCTGGGGAGGGGCAGTGGCCCTGGGAGATGGATGGCCAAGCCCCCTCCAACCACCCCACCTACTATGAGATTGGGTGGGGCTCTCAAAGCAGGAGGCTGTGCACATCCATACCTCTATATGTGGGTTGTGTGTTTACATCTGTGTTTGTGTATGTCTGAGAGAGAGAGAGAGAGAGAGAGAGAGAGAGAGAGAGAGAGAGAGAGAGAGAGAGAGTGTTAGAGTTGAGAGAAAGGGAAAGTGGAAAAGTACCTACCCTCCAAAGACCAGGAGCACTTAGTATACGATACAGGCTGACTGGGAGTTTACAGAGGCCATCCCTGGAATGAAGGAGATGGGAGACACCTGCCCAGGGTCTCACAGCTTGGAAATGGCAGAGCTCGCTATTTTCTCCACTCTTCTGAGGGCCCCTCCAGGCCGTAAGCACCCTGTGTCTCTACAGGACCTGTCACCCGACCCAGGAATTTTTAGCCCTCTTCCTGCAGCACCTCTTGCAACATATAATGCCATTGCTCCTGTGACACCTCCTCCCTCCTTCCCAGGGCCCTCTGGGGTTTCCTCTTCCCAAATTCTTCCTTAAGCAAGACGGATTGTGCCTCAGACTACAGTCCCACCATAACTGTGCTTCATCCTTCCCCCACAACCCAGACCTGAAGCCATCAATCAGATATGGTCCAGTCTGCTTCTTACGTATTTCTGGAATCTAACCCCTGCCCCTTCCTCATTCCTCGCACTGCGTGCTTCAGCTGTGTTACCTCTGCCCTTTGCCCTTTTACATTCTACAGCCTCCTCCCCCCACTCCTCTTTCTCTTCCTCTCCTTCTCCTCCTCCCCGCCCCTCTCCTGATCCCTTTTCTCCCTCTCTGTCCCCTATACTGCAAAGCATAGAGAAAAACTTAACCTTTCAAGAACTCAGACAAGGCTTTGTCTAATCTTAATATTTTCCTGGTTTCTTTTTCTATTTTTTCCTCTGAAATAAAACACTACTGGGAACTTAAGCCCCTTATATGTCCTTCCAAATTTCAATCTTTCTTTCCTCTCTTCAGGGATCACCTGTATCATAGCATTTAAATTTATTATTTTCATGACTGTTTTTCTTATTTTGTCATGTATCAGCTGTCCATATATATTTCTCTATGACTTGTCTTTTTTCAATTTTCTTTCTTCCTTCCTTTCTTCCTTTCTTTTTCTTTTTTTCTTTTTTCTTTTTTGTCAGTGTCTCACTATCTACTCCTGGCTAGCCTCAAATTCAAGATCTTCCTCTCTCTCTCTGCCTCCCAAGTGCTGGGACTGCCATGCCCACATCAAACTCTTGATTCTTTATAGTGTTCAGAATAATAAATTAGCTTGTCAGCAGCCTCCAAACATGGCCTTTTGTGTCATGAACTCATGGATTTAAATCCATGTTTCAACCTTTTGTATTTATTCTCATTGATGCTCAAATTGTTCCCTCTTTGGACAAGCAGGGGCCTCTTTAAGCTGGCACCTGAGGCTTTTGACATCAGAATAGAATTGCCAAATTCCTTCCTGGTAGCTCTGATTGAACCCATTCATTCTAACTTCTGTCTGCCAGTGGTGTTTGCTGAAAGAACTGTAGGTAATAGAGACAGGACATGGGCTCTCTGCCTCTTAAGACAAAAACTCTTCATGGGTAATGTTCATACTCTCCCTAGTTTTCTGGCGTGTTCTGTCTCTGTCTTTGTCTCTCTGTGTCTCTGTCTCTGTCTCTGTCTCTGTCTCTCTCTCTCTCTCTCTCTCTCTCTCTCTGTATGTGTGTGTGTGTGTGTGTGTGTGTGTGTTACCAGCACTTGAACCCAGGTCTTCGTATGTGTTAGGTAAACACTCTACCACTGTGCTGCACCCCAGCCCTTATTTTAGTTTGACACAGGATCTTACTAAGTTATCCAGACTGGTCTCAGACTCACTCACTATCTAGCCCAGGCAGGCCTTGGACTCGGAATCCTCTGGTCTCCACCTGCCTCTGCCTGGCTAGCCTCATGTCAGTCTTCCTGTCTCCCCAAAATACTTTTCTGGCTGTTCCCACCTCCTCTACCACTGGCTGGAGTGGTCTTCCTCAAGAAGCACATTTGGAAAAACAGGAGCAGGACGGTTCCTGGACACCAATCTGCCACCACCAACTGTTATGATATGCCCAGAGAGTCCCTGAGCAGGCACGCTGCCATAGCCCCTGGGGAGATGCACTGGTGCCGTGAAACTGGAGGTCACATTGCCCTCCATAGATATGCTTGCTGGGCAAACTCTGTGCTTCTGGGCCCTGACCTCACTGGCTTACCCCTCTTCAGCACCACTTCTGATACAGATGATGAACAAAGGCTTAAGGGAATTAGTGTCTGGGCCCTGTGCAGCCCCACCCCCCAGTCCTAAAGATGGTTTATCACTGTCTATCCTCCCTGTACCCAACCACCCCCTAGGCTATAAATTTCAAAAGAATGGGGTCTGGCTTTCTTATCTCCTGCTCTGTCACTAGCCTTTTAGCATAGCTCCTGGCCTGTGAATGGCTTCTGGAACATTCTTGATGTATAGGATTGCCTTAGGAGGCAAAGTGCTTTCCCATCAGCAATTCTTAATTCTAGCTCAGCCTGGAGCTACCTAGAGCTATCTTGCAAAATTTTAATTCGATAAGGGCCCCTGTAAAACAAGTTAATAATCTGAATCTCTGGGATTGAAGCTTGGTTAAGTATCTTTTTTTAAAGGGTCCTCAGCTGGTTCTGATATGCGGCTGGCATTAGAAACATCAGGTCCAGCTGTGCAATCCTCCCACATCTGGGGCATAGCCCATATAAACTCAAGAGAAGCCAACATTCTCACAATACCTATTTATGGCTGTGGCTTGCCAGCCCTGGTTTCCAGATGTCCAGGCCAGAGGTTATGGGCTGAGATGGCTGCATAGATGGCCCTCGGAAGCCAGCTATTCAGTGACCCAAGCCCACTGATCCCTCAGTTTGAAGAGATCCACGAGGTGATTGCCCGCTACAAGACCCTGGTGAGCATGCACCATGACCTCATGCAGTCGGCTCAAGAAGGCCAGGAGAAGATTGAACGTGCCAAGGCGCGGCTGGCCCGCTACATGGAGGAGAAGGACGATGAGATTCTTCAGCACAACAACGAGCTGGCCCGCCTGCAGATGCGCTTCGACCGGGCCCGCAGTGATGTCATCTTTTGGGTAAGCTTTGGGCCCAGTATAGGGCTGGTGGGGGTGGGGGTTCCTGGCTATATTTCTGCATGTGTGCACACAGAGAGAGAGAGAGAGAGAGAGAGTCAGAGAGTCTCCGCCTCCCCGGTTACACTTACACACATTGCCACCACATCTCTCCCCAGGAATCTCGCTGGGCACACATCCAAAACACGGCGGCCAAGAAGACCCTCCTGCTTGGCACCATTAAGATGGCGACGCTGAACCTCTTCCAGATCGTGAGCAAGCAACTGAAGGAATCCACCCAAGTGTCCCTGGAGGACACACACAAACAACTAGACATGGTAAGTGGATGCGGAGCTGGGTCCAGCAGGGCGGCAGGGTCAAGGAGGTTCTGAATTGGCAAACTGAAGGAGTGAATTAGGCAGAGTTGTAGCCCTCAAATAATTCAGTGTCAGGATCACCTAGTGGTGGGACTGGGGAATCTCGGATGAGAACCCATGGACTTACATAGTTAGTAATTGCCCACGTTACACTGCGGATCAGGGTTCCACACATTGAGACCTACCGCATTAGCACCCGGAATCCTTGTTAGCTTCAAACCACAGGGCAAAAGTAGGGACCCAATGTTGAACTCATTGGTTATTCAGAACAGTCTTGTTGGCCACGTGTGGCAACTCAGAGTCTGTTGTGTGAGGGAGGCGGTATGAGACTGAGCCTAACTGCTGCCTTCACCTGTGTGGCCCTGGGGCCAAGCTGGGTTCCTTCTCCAAAAGCTGACTGCATCTACCCTTCAGTTGATGTTCAGAAATAGTTTTCAACTGCTTACATTTCCAGGGAAAGCCACAGCTAGGGTTCTGAACATGGATCCTCACGCTTGAATAGCGAGCACCTTACCAACTGAGCCATCTCCCCAGTCCTCGAGGTAGCACGGTTGATTGAAACTCCAAAAAAAAGCTCCTGTGTAGGGAGAGTAGCATCGGTAGACACTTTGTCCATTCCCTTTTTTTTTTTTCTTTTTTTTTTCCATTTTTTATTAGGTATTTAACTCATTTACATTTCCAATGCTATACCAAAAGTCCTCCATATCCACCCACCCCCACTCCCCTGCCCACCCACTCCCCCTTTTTGGCCCTGGTGTTCCCCTGTACTGGGGCATATAAAGTTTGCAAGTCCAATGGGCCTCTCTTTCCAGTGATGGCCGACTAGGCCATCTTTTGATATATATGCAGCCAGAGTCAAGAGCTCCGGGGTACTGGTTAGTTCATAATGTTGTTCCACCTAAAGGGTTGCAGATCCCTTTAGCTCCTTGGCTACTTTCTCTAGCTCCTCCATTGGGAGCCCTATGATCCATCCATTAGCTGACTGTGAGCATCCACTTCTGTGTTTGCTAGGCCCCGGCATAGTCTCACAAGAGACAGCTACATCTGGGTCCTTTCAATAAAATCTTGCTAGTGTATGCAATGGTGTCAGCGTTTGGATGCTGATTATGGGGTGGATCCCTGGATATGGCAGTCTCTACATGGTCCATCCTTTCATCTCAGCTCCAAACTTTGGCTCTGTAACTCCTTCCATGGGTGTTTTGTTCCCAAATCTAAGGAGGGGCATAGTGTCCACACTTCAGTCTTCATTCTTCTTGAGTTTCATGTGTGAGGTAACACATTCACAAAGAAACTCACACAATATGTATTCACTGATAAGTGGATATTAGCCCCAAACCTAGGATACCCAAGATATAAGATATAATTTGTTAAACACATGTCCATTCCCTTTAATGTCTGGCTCAATAGCAGGTAGATTTGCTGTTTGTCCTTGTTGTCACCCTGTTCTGACAGGACATCAAGGAAACTCTGCTGCGGTAAAGGAGACCATGTGCTTTTGAGGGGATACGTGCTGTCTTGGTGTCATGGTGATCTTGACTTCCAAGATCTCCTGGTGTGCTCCTCTTTCTTCCTTTAGCTGTCCTGACCAAAGATGCTCTGGGACGTGGTGCCTTGCAGCTCACAGCCCCAACCTGCTCATTCTCTGCTCTGCTCTGAGCTTCCAACCCTGTCTACTCCAAGCTCTGAGCGTCTTGAATCCTTGAGGATTTTTCTCAAGTTTTATTTTCCGGAGTCAAACTTCCGGAAGTGCGCCTGGCAAGGAAAGTCAAGCCCAGATTTCCCCTGCCAGGCGATGCCCCTCATGCTTCACAGAGCCCGTCCTAAGATATCTCTATCTTCATCCCCATGGAATGTAAGCTCACTGACAGGAATTCAAACGACTAAGCAGCTCACGCAAACAAACAAACAAACAAACAAAGAGGTGAGAGAGTATAAGTGAAACAGGAGGTTGAGCACACATTCTGCCCCTGAGTGGAGGGTCACCTTCTGAAGAAGAGAAACCAGGTTGGGTGTGCGGCTAAGCGCTACAGCATGCGCCCCGCATGCACACACGCGTAAGGCCCTGGCTTCCATCCCCAGAATGAAAATATTTCTTCAGAGCTGTTTTTGTGTGGAGCTCAGCTGGGTCTTCTTAGCCTCTGAGTCTATCTGGGGTCACTCTGACCACAGGCTTTTAAAACAGAAGTCGGTGAATAGAATTTAAATTTCCCTTGAGGACCGGACCCCATCACAGGGAGCATCAGGCAAGCTCTTTGATGTTGCCAGAGGGCCTTTTACAGCCTTGTCTGCAAAATGCTTCACTCTGAGGTCTGCTTGGGACTGGCTCTCTTTCTTCCTCCTATACATTCCTGACTACCTCTTAGCAAGTCCCAGCCCTGACCTTACTGCGCTAACTGAGTCCACGGTCATGGTTTAAACCCATAGGCTTGATAGGTCCTTGTCCCCAGCTTGTGGCACTGGTTTGGGAAGATGAAACCTTTAACAGCAAAGCATGCCTAGCAGAAGTAGGTTACTAGGTGCAGGTCTTTGAAGGTGACAACTGATCCACCCGCTCCAGTCACACTCTCTGCTTCCTGGTTCCCTCTCCAAGTGAATAGCTGCTACAAAACACTCCTACCATCGCAGATGAAGCCACTCCACCATGTCTTCCAAGGTGGGCCTTGAGTTTTGAAGGCCACGCCCCTCCCCCCTCCTTTAAGTTGCTTCTGTCGTGTATTTTGAGCACAGTGCCCAGAAAAGTCACTAGTAGATCTGCTAAACCCGATTCTTAAGGTCACCTAGGACATCTGTGAACCGAGGCAATGCAGCAGCCTCTGGAAGTCAAGGATGAGGGCAATGAGGTCCTTCCAAGGAGATGCTCCATCTTAGGACTTGGGCAGTGTCGGCTGGGTGAAGCCAATGTTGTCTCCCTGTCTTGATAGATCCAGCAGTTTATACAAGACCTGTCAGACATCTGGACAGAAGTAAAGAAGAAAGAACAACAGCAAGTCCGGATGTAAGGAAGTAACATGCTTCTAGAATGTTCCAAGACACTTGAGAGAAAAGACCTAGGAAAGAGAAGGTTCCTGGTGAGCCTGTGGTCTAGTCCCCCTAGTCCAGCTGTTGAAGACCAACTGCTTCCTGATGATGAACCACCTCCCTACCTCCCCCCCCCCGCCCCCCGTTGGCTTTCCCCTCCAGCCTCAGTTTGTCCCATCCCTAAAAACATTAAATGTTATAAGAAGTTGGCTCTGAAATTACTTCTCCTTTCGAAAATAGGTTAATAGGGAAGAGCCAATGAGGGGAGAGACCCACAAGCACCCCATCTAAGAACAGCTCACTCTCAGCTTTCTGCTCTGGCAGGGCTGCTGGAAAGCCAGATGCCACGCCTTTCACTGGGTATCTCTGGGGCTTTAGACCAGCAAGCACACCCTGTCTCAAGAGATTAAGGTGGGGAGCAGGACAATTACTATCTTCCCCTGGAGTCTGCACATGCACAAATAGGTACATGTACTGGCACAAATATGCTTACAACACACATGTATACATGCATGCACATGTGTACATACTCCCATGTACACACACACACACACACACACACACACACACACACACACACTTGAATAGTTATTGCTTTATAATCCGGAGAGATGACTCAGCAGTTAAAAGCACTGGTTGTTCTTCCAGAGAACCCAGCACCCACCCGGTAGCTCACAATTTCTAGTAACTCCAGTTCCAGGGACTCTAACACCCTCCTCAAGCCTCTGCAGGCACCACACATGTCCATGGTTCACAGACATGCATTCTGGCAAAATACATAAAATAATGTTTCGTTTTTCAAGACAGGATCTCACTATGTAGCTCTTGCTGTCCTGGAACTCAGTCTGTAGACCAGGCTGGCCTCAAACTCATAGAGACCTGCCTGCCTTGTCCTCCCGAGTGCTGAGACTAAAGGTGTGTGCCACACTCTACCTGACTTAGATAAAATTATTTTTTTAAAATGTGTCACGACCACATGCTTTCTAGAACCTGAGCTTCGCTCATTCTCACTATCAGTTCATGATACTGTCCGTGTCAGTTAGTATTCAGCCACATGAGGACACTAACGTAAGATTAAATATTACTTAATCAAAGTACTTGGGCCAGGTGTGGTGGCAGACTCTTTTAGTCCCAGTATTGGGAGCCAGAATTGAGCCAGTCTCTGTAAGTTCAAGGCCAATATAGTCTACATAGTGAGACACCTCTACACACACAGTCCCTACTCCACCATTTTAGGAACAAACCCAAGAGTTGAGATCGTAAATGTTTCACATTTGGGTATTTTTTCAGATTATGGAATACTATCATAGATAGATAGATAGAGATAGAGATTTTATAGGGATGGGACCCAAGTCTAAGCATAAAATATACTTGTTTTATATATGCTTTGCACATAGTTTGAAGACAGTTTTATTCAATATATGGATATTTGGTTTTTCTAGACAGGGTTTCTCTGTGTAGTCCTGGAACTCACTCTGTAGACCTGACTGGACTCGAACTCAGAGACCAGCCTGCCAGCCTCTACCTCTCCAGAGCTGGGATTAAAGGCGTGTATGATCACCACCCTCAGTATTTGTCATAATTTTGTGTGGTCCATCACACCAGGCCAGACGTGAAATTTTACACTTACACGGTCACATCCATGCTTAAAGAGTTTTCCATTTTGAAGCCCTTTCGATTTTGAAGTGTCCAATTGAGGATGTTCAGCCTGAATACAGATATGTAAAAGTGGACGCAGGAAACCCTGAGTATCCATTTATGTACAGCCACATATACAGCTTCCTTACAGGAATTTACCTGGGCTGATCATTTACATCTCATGCTGATGCCTGAAGTCAGAGGGGGCAGGTAGCTGGGAGACAAAACTGGGGAGATGGCTCAGTGCATAAAATGTCACCAGGGCATCATGAAAAGGCTCAGTGCTGTGCTGTGCCACTGCTGGGAAGGCAGAGGAGGAAAATCAATAGGTCTTGCTGGCCAGAAGGTTTAGCCAACTCAGTGAGCTCCAAGTTCAATGAGATAGCCCACCTCCAACAAAACAAACAAACAAAACCAAGGTGGGTGGGGCCGTAGAGATGGCTCCGCAGGTTAAGTCACCTGCACCTAGACTGATGGCCTGAGTTCAATCCGTGGCACCTATAAGGTGACTTTTACACACATATGCTAGTGCATGCATGTGTATACATACATGTGTGCATATATAACACACTAATAAATTAAAATATAGTAAAGAAGTAATTTAAAAATATGTAACAGGAAGCAATTGAGGTCAACATCTGGCTTTCATACCAATGCACATGTACACACACACAGGAACACACATACACACATACACACACACACACACACACGCACAGGGAAAGTTGGGAAGATCAAGAACAAGATAGAAATCTCATGGCTTTTATCCTGAGGACAGACAGAAACCTATATCAGTCCTTGTTGCCTCTTTACTAGCTGACAGGGGTGCCTTGCAGAAGCTAAGTCTTTGGTCACAGAACTAAACACCCTGGCCCAGGGCAGGAGGAAAGCCCGAGGAGGATCCGCCAGATTCGGAAGCAATTGTACACCCTACCACTGAGGCAAGTTACCAGAGAAGCAAAAACTTATGTGAGCCACAACATAGCTGCCTCTTCTCCTCAGCCCCAAATCACCCATGGGAAGCCATTCATGACCTACTGTCACAGGAAACACCTGGGAAAGGGAATTCTGGGTAATGTAGCTCAGTTTAGTGAAGCTGACATGTCACAAGCCTCCACACTGCCTCTGTCTCCATAACTGAGGAAAGGGAGGCTTTCCTTTTTGAGAGAGACCTGGAGTCTGGAAGGCTGCCATAGAGCTGGCCCAGTCTAAACAAACCTCTCTCTCTGGTACAGGTTGGAGACCAGAGGGAATCTCAAACCTAGCAAGGGTTCAGTCAGGGGAGTGCTCAGTCAGAGAATGAATCATGGCTGGCCAGAAATGGCTTGAGGGAGTGGGAGGCTATGTCTCTGAAATAGCTGGGACCTGGGAGGCAGGAGAATAAATGTGAAACAGTCAGTCTGTCCAACTCCCAGATACACAACACCCTCCCGTCAACCTCCTGCTGTCCCTTGTGAGGTGGTGTTTGAGAAGCCCGGCCTGTTAGGATTACACACACTTCCTCGTGGGCCAGGCCCCTCCGCCCCACCCCCACCCCCAGTCCTATGCCAGGAGCGGGATGGAGTCTCTCTGCCTCCCTCCTTCCACTCCACAGCCTCACAGAGTCATGTTTCTGGCTTGAGTGAAGTCCGGAATCAGGAAGGGTCACACTTGGAATGCCTGTGATCACACAAAGCTCATCTTAACCCTTGCACATTCACACTTGCTTTATGCCTCAGTCTGGTATGATGGCGTTTCTCAGGTTGAAGATAACTACCCAGGCTTGGGACAGAAGGAATTCTGTGGGTCTAGGCAGATTTCTTGAATATTGGAGAAGCCACAAATCTATAAAGTTATTCCCAAACCTACAGAAGAAGGAAAGAAAACTCCAGAAGGTTTGGAGGCCTCAGAGACTCAAGCCAATGACAGGAGAGTGAGGAACAGGAGGCTGCCATGGACAGGCTCTCAAGCCCCCTTCCTAGAGACTCCTTCCCTCGCTTCCCAGCACCTTTTTCAGTCCCTCAACGCTGCTACCTAGGGTCCAGCATGCACATAAAGAAGCTCAAGTCTACCCAGCTAAAAGAGACTCAGGCTCCCAGATAGAGGAGACTACGGACCAAGAACAAGAAGTTAAGAGGCTGATTGGAGATTTCCCAGCAAGAAAAGACATGAGCTCATTAGAGCAGGAGTAACTGATTGGTTCCAGAGATGGATGGTTCTCATCAGCCAAGGCAGGAAGCAGGCCGGGCTCAGCATGTGTGGAGGCAAAGGAGGGGACGAGCCCTTCAGGGACTCATACTCTGTGCTAGGGAACCCTGTCCCCCAGAAAGACCGGTTAGCTTTTCCGCAGGGAAGGGAGTAGCTAAGGGGAGGGGGAGGTATGTGAGAGCTCAACCTCCAGGCAGCGGGGTGGACATAAGCCCCTGTCTGCCCCACGTGTCAATCACAGACACAGCCGCTGGTGCAATCAGTCAAAAGCCCTTCGAGGTGATCTTGGATCACCCTGGGGGACAGTCCAAGAGACCCTGTGCCAATGAGATTATCCCTCGGTCTCAGGTCTTTCACACTTTTTTTTTTTAATCCCCATCCCTGCTGGCTTTTGGACTCTAGAACTGTCTCATTTCACATCACATTAAAATTGGTTGCTCAGAGAGCTAAGACTGCTTCTGCTTCTGGTCTTTTGAGCCTTGGGATATATTCTGGCATCTTCTGTGTGCGCGAGCAGAGTGCTGAAGGCACTCAGAACCAAAAGAGAGCAGCACCTCCAGCCCCACCCCACCCCCACCCCCACCCCCACCTCCTGCCCCAGCATCTCTTCTGGAAGAAAAGAGCTGTGATACTAGCCAGGCCAGCCTGGGCCTCAGCTTCCTCTCTGCAACTGCCAAGAATCCCCTCTGCCTTAACCTTTGAAAGGAAGAAGTAGGAAGTGTGGCATAGGGAATACGCCAGGCTCAGAGACATCCAGGGGGTGACATCATCCTGGGGAGTGGGACAGGAAGTAGCTGTTTTAAGAATTTTATGAGGAAAAGACCAGCATCTGGGAACACCCATCAGGAAGACAGCCAGCTGCACCGTGATGCAAAACTGATTCTATTAGTTCTGTAGTCTGTGTCACGGCTTTCAGAGTTCTAAACCATCCCCTTGGTGTCTCACAGGAGTGAGTCTGGAGTCCCTGTGACATGACCTGGGTCCTACTCAGCCACTCTTGCAAGACAAAATCAACGTGTTGACCAGCTGGGCGCTCATCTGGAGCTAGGGAAGAGGGGAGGAGGTTGGGGGGGGAGGGGAGGGGGACGGGACAGGCTACTCCCTCGCACATTCAGGCTGTTGACATAATGCCTTCTCTACAGCTGCAGGTCTGAGGTCCTATTTCCTGGCTGGCTGTCAGCCAGGGGCTGCGATCTGCTCCCAGAGGCCAACTGCATTCCTCTTTGCATGGCCCCCTTCATCTTCAAAGCAAGGGCACCACATGGAGTCTTTGTTGAGCTTTGAATCTGACTCTTCTGGTACCAGGCAGGGTAGCTATATCCACTTAGAAGCAAGCACTCCTGTGGTTAGATCAGGCACACCCGGATAAAGTTGCACATAACTGAGACCAATACCAGGGAGTCACAGTCCAGGAAGCCAACCTGGGATTCTGCCTACCACAGGAAGGAGTCAAGCAGGATGAGGCACCTACCCCATGTCCATAAGCCCAGCACTAGGGAGCTTGAGGCAGAGAGACTGTGAGTTCAAGGCCAGCTTGGACTACACAGTGAAATCCTGTCTCAGAAAGAGGACAAATAGAGAAGATGAAGGGAGAGAAATGGGATAGTAAAGTCAAAATAGCTGGAAGAAGGAGAGGGGGCAAGGAGTGGCTACATAGTAATTAAAAGTCACAATGAGGCACAGACATATTAAAGCTCTTAATTGTGCCTCACCTTGATCCTCCATACCCACTAATAGTCACTCACATTCCTTCTCAGTCCCCAGCCTCAGAAGAGGATCTTTCCCTCTGTCAATAATTTTGCCTTGTCTGGATATGCCATTTGACCTAGAGTCACCCAGTGCCTGGTATTTTTGTGTTGACTTAGTGTGATATTTCCTAGGATAATGATACACAACATACCATGTACCACTACATCACTTTTTTTTAATTATTTTTACATGAGTTACATTAGTATGAGTGTTTTGCCCATGTATATGTCTGTGGACAATGTGGATGCCGGGTACCCAAGGAGGTCAGAAAAGGGTTTTGTATCTCCAGAACTGGAGTGATGGAGAGTTGGAAGCTGCCATATGGGTACTAAAAACAGATTGTGGGTTCTCTGCAAAGCAACCAACACTCTTAACCTAGGAGCTATCTCTCAAGTCTCCACAGTTCCTCTATATAGTTGAAATAATAATAATTCATTGTGTGGGCTATTATGCCTCATTAATTCAACAGTCAGTTGATGGACATTTAGGTTGCATCACATTATGGCTATTTTAAATAATGCAGCTTCATATGCATGGGCATATTTTTATTTCTTTTGGGTGTCTACCTAGTAGTTGCAATTGCTGGATTGGATGATAACTCTGTGTCGAACTTTTGAGAGACTACCAAATGGCATTGCTGTGAGGAGCGGGTGTGGCAGCAGTCCCAAGATGGCGCCCGGGACTGCAGCTAAGCCTTATGACTTGCACCTGACTTCCTCATACACCTGAAAATAAGCTACAACCATTGCGAGAGCTGTGCAGGTGCACCATGATGCTGGTGGTGTAAACAAGTCCATATTTGGTGGAGACATGTCCCTGCCGCCCTGATTGGCTGAAGCTGCGTGCCTGGTGAGGTGGCGTGGCCTGCCGTGAGTGGATGGGGGTTGAGTGTATATAAGCAGACCTCCCTGGGTGCCCGGGGTCCCCGTAGCAGCATCGAGGCGTTCCTGCAATAAAGGCTGTTGAGAAGAATCCGACCGTGTTGTGTCTTCCTTGCGGGCTGAGGTGGGCGCGACACATTGCTTTTTGAGATTCTTGAGGAACATTTTCATTTCAGAGGTTAACAACAAAATAGTTTAAAATAAATAAATAAGCCAACTTAACAAGAAATATAAGAAAGATCAGGATTTGACGAGGGATGAGGGACAGGTCAAAATGGGTTAACATAAGACTTGATCATAGAATTTCCAGGTCTGAGGGAGCATATGTGGATCAAGCGAGAGAGCCATCATAACCCAACCCATAATTCACTATTGGGGGAGAAAATATCATTTCACATCCCACATTGCAACATCCCCCACTTTACCCCTGGTCAGGAGAGTCCTCTATCAACCAACGGTGATCTGTCTCAGGGCCCCCTGAACACCACACAGAAGGCAAAGCCAAAGGAACAAGTTGTTAGACAACTGATCCAACTCCTGCCCCTGGATGCCGATGGCCTCTCAACAAAAGGAATCTAAGCAGACAGTTCTAACAAGCCCTACAGCTCAGTCATCAGGATTTTCACCACACCGGCTGCCAAGTGGTGCTCCGTGCCATGGGGTCCTGAAGGGGAAGAAGAAACCAGAACAGACAAACTGTTCTGAGGGAGTCACCCCTGAAATGTTTAGGAAGAGACTTGAACGGATAGATGGTTTTTAGCCAAACATGATGAGGAGAAGAAGGAAAGACTGAAAGTGTCTGAACAAAAATTGGAAAGGCCCAGATCTGGAAGGGGTGGGTCAGAAGGGGTGCTAACATTGGCCAAGTAGCAAAAAAATGAGGAAGAAAAGTCAGTTCCACCCCCCCCCCCCCAAATCCTCTTCAAGGATGCTAGCCAGGGCTGTGCTCTTTTGCAAACCTCTTCTATTAGCTTGTTTATCTTGATTCTTGCTCTCCCTACCCTCATAGCTGACTCTGTGTACAAGCCCCAGGACTACCAGACTCCTTCCCACCCTACCTACTGCAAGTGGGTACTATGGATTGCCCGTTGATCATACATAGGACCTCTCCTTTTCTCTGAAATTTATAAGAAGTGGAGCTGGAGAGATGGCTCAGTAGTTAAGAGCATTTACTGATCTTCCAGTAAATGTCCCCTCCCCAGAACCCATACCATCCATAGCTCAGTTCCAGGGAGGCCAATGCCTCTTCTGACTTCTGTTGTCACCTGCATGCAATGGCATACACACATACACTCGGGTGCACACACATACACATAAAATTCATATTCTTAAACTTAAATAAGTAAAAATGAAATGTATAAGAAGGGACCCTCATTCTGCCACATGGACCTGATCTCACTTCAGAGTCTCTGCAGTGTTCTTCTCTATCCATCCATCTATAGGAACACATATAGGCAATTAAGAATGCTAAGATAAATTTGCTAATAGATGCAGACATGCTATTCCCCTGGGGCAGAAATCAACTACATCCCTGTACAAGGCTCATTTGAATTTTTATTCACAGCAATCAACAGCAGCATCTCCATGACTTATCTTCCGTCTCTACAGAGTCGCAGATGTTTTTAAAAGAAGACAGACAGGAAGAAAGGCATAAACCTTTGTAGATTCAGCTAACCTCAAGAAGGATGCTCTAAGCCAGGCACTGGTAGCGCACACCTTTAATCCCAGCACTTGGGAGGCAGAGGCAGGTGGATTTCTGAGTTCGAGGCCAGGCTGGTCTACAGAGTGAGTTCCAGGACAGCCAGGGCTACATGGAGAAACCCTGTCTCAAAAAACCAAAATGGAAGGGAGGGAGGGAGGGAGGGAGGGAGGGAGGGAGGGAGGAAGGAAGGAAGGAAGGAAGGAAGGAAGGAAGGAAGGAAGATATCCTAAGGACCATACCCTTGAAAGGAACCCAGCCATGCCTATGCCCATTTCAAAGTCTTTTGTAAATTTCCCTGGCAACCTGAGGTTGCCAGTGTGGTCCAAGTGAACTTGGACTTATACAGAGGGATATTATGGGATGTGCCGTGGTTGAGCTGAGGCAATGGGGTCCAAAGGTTTTCTTCATTCCTGACAAGCAGATTCAGAGACACCATGGGCACTTGGGACCCTAGAACCCAGATTACAAAAGGAAAACCGTGAGTTTCCAAGGTTCCTCCCTGTGTAGGTCTCAACACTATCTGAAACTTCCATTTCCTAACTCTTAATCTCTTTATATCATTTAAGTCAAACCTCTTCCTTATATTGAGAGACTGGAAAGCTTAAAGATGAACTGTGAGTTGGTCTGTTCAGTTTTTAACTTTTTTTTTCCTTAATTCAGAGTCAACACTGAAATTCTTACAAAGAACAGGCCCCACCCTCCACCTGTCTTCTCTCAGATCTCACCTTCTACTCTCCCCTTGATCTCCCCAGTCTCCAGAGTCTCCTCCAGGCCTCCAGGTAGGCTCCACATCACAGCCTATGTGTTTGCTTCTCCTCGGGTATAGAATGCTCTCCATCCTCTTTGAAGACAGTTTCCTGGTGGGGTCTGCTAAGACCAACTCTTCCTCTAATTCCAGCCTCCACCCTCACATTCCTAACTTGTCTAATTTATCCCATAAATGCATCCTCTTTGTCTTAGGGTTTTTATTGCTGGGACAAAACACCATGAGCAAGTTGGAGAGAAAATGGATTATTCAGCTTACACTTCCACATTGCTGTTCATCACCAAAGGAAGTCAGGACAGGAAGTCACACAGGGTAGGAACCTGGAGGCAGGAGCTGATACAGAGGCCATGGAGGAGTGCTGCTTACTGGCTTGCTACCCTGGCTTGCTTAGCTTGCTTTCTTATGGAACCCAGGACCACCAGCCCAAAGATGGCACCACCCATAATAGGCTGAGTCCTCCCCTATTGTTCACTAATTGAGAAAATGCCTTACAGATGGATCTCACGCAAGCATTTCCCCAGCTGAGCCTCCTTTCTCTGTGATGACTCTTGCTTGTGCCAAGTTGAAACAAAAACATCCAGTAGATTCTTCTAACACATTGCACAATTTACTTGTTGATTTCCTTTCCTGTCTCTACCATGAGAACACAAGCAACAAGAAGGAAGGTGTTTTTCCATTCGTTTCTTTGTTTTTTGAGACAGGGTCTCTCTATATATATGTAGCTCAGGCTGTCCTGGAACTTACTATGTATACCAGGCTAACCCTGATTTCACAGAGATCCTCCAAAGGCAGGTGTTTCTTCTGTATTGATGTAGAAACCCTGCCCTCCATACTTCCTATGATAATGTCAAAAACAAAGATTACAGGATGCTGGATGGGTAAATGGGTGACTTAGGAGAACTGGCTCCCATAGACACCACCACATCACACTGGCTGGCGCAATAAGGATTGGCTGAACTCCTTTCTTGCTAAGGAAGACGAACACTTTGAAGGGAAGACTCACATACAATGATAAGCCTTGGCAGCTACAGAGACCTGTAGAGTGATGTATGGTAGTTATCTTAGGCCCACCTGTAGGCTTATCTGTGTTCTATGTTATACTGTATTCTGTCTTATTCCAGTACATTATTATACTCTTCTTTAAGGGGAAGTTAATATTAATAATCACCAGCATGTTGTATTCAGTGCTTACAGGCACAGTGCCAAACTCAGGGTCTCATCTAATCCTCTTAATGGTCCTCCAACACAGATATTACCATTAATCTGACTTTACATACGAAAAGGGTGATGCAGAGGTGTGGGTGACTTTTAAAATTAATATCTGGAGCTGGATCAATGGCTCAGCAGTTAAGTTCACAAGTTGCTCTTTCAGAGGACTTGGGTTCAGTTCCCAGCATCCACATGGAAGTTCACAACCTTCTGAAACTCCATTTCCAGGAGATCTGACACCCTCTTTTGGCCTCCTACCAGGCGTGGATGTCGCATCCATACATGAAAAAGAGAAAGAGAGAAAAGGGGGGGAGGAGGAAGGAAGGAAGGAAGGAAGGAAGAAAGAAAGGAAGGAAGGAAGAGAAAAAAGAGAGAAAAAGCAAGAAAGAAGGAAAGAGAGAAAGAAGAAAGCAAGAAGGAAGGAAGGAAAGAAAGAAAGAGAGAGAGAAAAAAGCAAGAAGAAAGGAAAGAAAGAGAGAAAGAGAAGGAAGGAAGAAAAGAAGGAAGGAAGAGAGAAAGAAAGGGAGAAAGAAGAAAGAAGAGAGGAGGAAGGAAAGAGAGAGAGAGGAAAATTAGTATCTAGTTTACTGAAATTATTGAGATTCCCTAAGCTGCAGCTCATGGGCCTTTCCTACTTGTGACCACTGTACTTTACCCACCACTTCTTAAAGGATTTTTAGTGGTTGGCTCCACTTACAAAGCTAAACCTCTTTTTAGATACTCAAATTACACTCGAAGCTGGTTACTGTGGTCACATTTCTTTTATGTATGCTATTACTCTGGCTTAACAATTGACACTGTTCAAGTATGAGTATTCCAATTACTCATACAATTAATCAAATGTATAAATAAAGTAAAATTTGCATTCTTGTAAATATTCCAACACAGTATTTACTTCTTCTTTTGAAGATCAGGAAGCTTTTTATTTTAAAATTATAAGTCTAAATCAATGAGATACTTTATAATTTTAATTGTAATTTCAAGATTTTTTTTGCTCAGAGCAGGTAAATACTCCCAAGCACTATAAAAATATAAATGTATATAGGCTGGTTTACATAAAAATATTAGTATCATGATTTGGATCCCCTTAAACTTTCTATATTCCATTTAATTAATCAATCAATTAACTAATTTTGTGACAGTGTCTCTGTGTTACCTTAGCTGGCCTGGAGCGCACTCCATAGGCCAGACTAGGCCTCAAACTTGTGGTCCTCCCACCCCAGCCTCCCAAGTGCTGAAATGGCAAGTGTGTGTCCCATGCCTGTTTCTTTACTTCCTTTTGAGTCTCCATGGATTCAAGAGATTCATATCGTTGGGCCTGGTGGCACATTAATTCCAGGACTCAGAAGATAGAGGCAGGTGGATCTCTGTGAGTTTGAAGCCAGCCCAGTCTTCATATTGGGTTGCAGGACAGCTGGGACTACATAGAAAGGCACACACACACACACACACACACACACACACACACACACAGACAGAGACACATAGACACAGAGACAGATAAAGTGACAGAGACACAGAGACAGAGATTGAGTGATTCTAATTTGGAGGACTGTTTTCCTGACTCTCCAATGATTGCATAAGAACAGTCTGTCTGTCTGTCACTGCTGTACTGATGACCCACTGCATCAAAGACAATGCCATATACCCTCTGTAGACCAAAGTCACTCTGCCTTTAACAGAGAAGCTCTGCTAAATGGTTTGATCTGGCATGCCTTTTGCTTTTAAGATTTGCAGTCACTTCTAACACTAAAGACCCTAGAACCAAATGAAATCCTCTTTTATCGTACTGGGGTCTTTAGATTACACCTATTCTAGATATGCTAAAATCCATTAGATTGCTGGGCAGTGGTGGCACACACTTTAACTCTAGCACTTGGAAGGCAGAGACAGGCGGTATTCTGAGTTTGAGCCCAGCCTGGTCTACAGAGAGAGTTTCAAGACAGCCAGGGCTACACAGAGAAAACCTATCCTGAAAAACAACTACCAGCACAACAACAAATTCATTGAATTGAATCACTTAAGAATCAGCAATTTTCACCTGAAGTTCACTTCAGGCATCTGTCAGCCATGGGAACAGACGAGCAAGGGGTCACTCGTTCCTTCCCAGGTTTATGACCTCACACCCTGTGTGTCCCTGGCCTCTGAGGTCAGCCAGCTCTTAGTGTAGGGAAATAGAGACTTCCTTTAGGAATATCTATATTGAGATCTCCTGTCCTGAAGGGCATAGTTCACCCAGATGAGACAGGAAGACACAGACACAGCATAGTCCAGTTATAACCACTCTGGAGGACGCCCAGAGGTCCCCACGTACTTCTTTTATCTCTTCCTTTGAATCACTAGCTTGGCAAGGTGGACAGAAGAGGAAACATTATTCTCATTTTTAATTAATTCAATAAACATTTATTGCCCATTATGGGATGGTCCTTCAAGGAGCTCATTGTTTATAAAGAACTCATAGCAGCCAGGCCTGAATGTAATCCACGTTGTAGGAAGGGACTTGGCAAAGTTCCACAGGGCTTAGGAGAATCAGTTAGTGGAAGGCGTTTCGGTATCTCAGAGGCGGAGACCATTAGCATCTCCATTCAGTAGGTCCACTGCAGATATCTGCAGCTGTGTAACTATCCATCCCAAAATCGAGTGACTTAAAGCAGCAATTATCCCCCCCACCTCCATCCCCACCCCCACCCCATGATTTTGTAGGTCAGAAACTGAAACAGAACTCATCTGCTCTCCAGTGCGCTTTGCTGGGAAGGGAACAGAAAGATTGTTCATCCACTAGAGAGGCGCCCGGGGGGCTCACCAGCATTTGGGGCACTTCAGTTATCACTGACATTTCCAATCTCTATCCGGGCAGAAGAACTTTCTCTATAGTGTGAATAACTACCCAGAGCATCAGACCAGACACTTCAAGTGGCACCATCACATCCGCCACATTCAGTTGGTCAATAAATGTTGCAGAGTCAACCCAGGCCCAAAGGGAAGGAAAACTGACACGGAGGTTTGGCACAGTCACTCCGAAAAGGGCACCCAGGATGGAGATAACAACTACGGCCATCTTTGGAAACAATCTTCCGCATAAGTGGTGCTTAAATAGCTTGCTGAAGGCCATGTGGCTAATTAGGCTCTGCGGGTCCATAGGAGAAGGTCAGTCAGACATGCAGAAAGGCAGAAAGGACCTTTCAGATGAAATGATACCCGCTGGGGGGAAAGTGATATGTGCGGGTAAGAAGTCGCTGGCGTGAAGATCTGAGGTGTGATTGTTCAGTGTGTCGGAAACAGTAAGCGGAGAAGAATGAGACAAATATATAGGCCGTGTTGGGTCTGGAGAGATGGCTCAGTAGTTCAGAGCACTTGCTGCTCTTGCAGAGGAGTCCATCAGCTCCTAGCACCCATATTGGGCATTTCACATTGCCCAGGATTCAAACGTCAGGGAAATCAGTGCCTGGAAATTTGTGGGGGGATAATTCTAGCCTTAGGCACTGCATTCAAAGGCACACACACACACACAGAGAAAGATACACACACACAAAGATAGACAAACAAACAGACACATATACATACATACAAGGCAGACAGACCCAGAGAAAGACAGACAGACACACACACACAGAGAAAGACAGACACATAGAGACAGACACACAGAGACAGGCAGACAGACTGACAGGCAGGCAGACATACAGACAGTACCCAGAGGATGCATGGATTTAAACACTGTGATGGTTTGCTCGGCCCAGGGAGTAGCACAATTAGAAGGTGTGGCCCTGTTGGAGTAGGTGTGCCACTGTGGGTGTGGGCTTTAAGACCCTGGAAGCCAGGATTGTGCTAGCAGCTTCAGATGAAGACATAGAACTCTGAGCTCCTCCTCCACCATGACAGCCTGGATGTTGCCATGTTCCTGCCTTGACGATAATGGACTGAACCTCTGAACCTGTAAGCCAGCCCCAATTAAATAATGTCTTTATAAGAGTTGCTTTGGTCATGGTGTCTGTTCACAGCAGTAAAACCATAACTAAGACAAGCACCAGAGTAAACTACTTGGACTTGCTTTCGTACGTAGAGAGATAGAGAGCTCAGCCTGGCCACATCAATGACTCTGCCTCCTGGGAATGGCAAAGCTTTGTCCAGATAAAAGAGAGACAGAGAATACGAATGTGGAAGGCATGACCCAGGTTGGACTCCAGCTCTCTGGGCTCTCATTATCCAAGCATAATGAGACCTTTTGTAGTAAAGAACTATAAATTACAGTAACTTTAAAATATATTTATTTTATGTATATGAGTACACTGTCATTCTCTTCAGACACACCAGAAGAGGGCATTGGATTATTCTGGTTGTGAGCCATCATATGGTTGCTGGGAATTGAACTCAGGACCTCTGGAAGAGCAGTCAGTGCTCTTAACTGCTGAGCCATCTCTCTAGTCCCTGTAGTAACTTTTTTTTCTGGGCACACCAGCTTTAGCATGCTGCTGGCATCTGTAGAAATGAACTTTCCTCATTACTGTGACCAAAATCGATCAGCAGCCAATAAACAACCAACGGGAGGAAAGCTTTGGAACGGCTCCAGATATCAGAGGGTCCAGACACACTTGTGCTCTTGGGTAAAATATCGCTGTGGCAGAAGTGGATGCAGAGGGAACTCTTTGCCTCACAGGTAGGAGGCAGAGAGAGGCTGGACCCGATGCCCAGCTGGCTTCTGCTCTCTCTCCTTTAACTCTGCCCCAGACCTCTAGCCCAGGAGATGGCTCACATTCAGGATGAGTCTTCCCCTCTCACTAGATCCTCTCTAGGAACACTTTTCAAACACACACAGAGATAGGCCTCAGCAATCACTTACAGGATTCTGCAGCCTAGTGGGCAATGTAGATGAGCCATCATAAGGTCCATCCCTGAGTTGGTCTATGCTAAGAAGAACCCACTGAGGAGGGTTTTGTTCATCCTCCCTGCCATAAAATATCCTCTCAGAAGGGAGCAAGCCTTGGTCCATGTGGAGTTAGTTGGGGGCTGAGTGTAAAGCCAGAGAAGGAAAGCTTACCTCTTGCCCCCTCTGCTTACACACCCAAGTGCTCTGAATGTCTTCCCAGTACAACCACAGCAGGGAGAGAGAAGAGAGGGTGTAATGCACAATTCCTTCAAAGCGCTTACTTTGAAAAGACATTTGAAAAGGAGGGAAGAAAGAAGCCTAGTTGGTCTCATTTTTCTTTCTTAACGAGTTTCTCTGGCTGCAAAAGAGTCCCCCACCCCTACCCCCACTCCCTCTCTGCTAGCTGCTCTCTGGGGTTTTGTATCTCCTATTCTTCTGACACACTTCATGCTAGGAGAGCTCATTTTGGCTCCTTCAAAAAATTGGACTCTAAATTTAGAATTGGCCTCAAAACTTCTGATCTTTGAGCTCAACTTGTCTGGGTTGGCTCCGGCAGCCACCTTATCATTATTAATGTTGCTCCTATTTGGTTTCCTGGTTGTCTTAGAAACATGGACTGCTATGATCTGTCACATCCAGGAAATAGGAACCAGAACCCACCTATCTACCTTGCTAGGACCCTGTGCCTGTTCTTTTCTGGTAAATAATGTTCCCTCCGAGCAGAAAACACTTCCCCCTTCATCTTCTAAGAGCTGGCCCCTTGGTCCCACTCCAAATTCCTTCTGGTCTCCCTTCCATCTGTTGTAAGTTCCCTTCCTGACATCTCATCTCTGGAATCACCAGAGAGAAGAGGAAGCAGACTTTGGTTTATGCCTCAGGCCAGCTGCTTACCATCTGGACTGAGGCCCATTAACCCCTGACCTTCAACCACAATCTTGCCCGGTACCTCGCTTCATATGGCCAAGTCAGGAGAGGTGCTAAGAGGCAAGGGACTACCCAGACTCCATCAGGTGTTTCTCCGGATGCTCAGTTCTAACCAGTGAGTGTCCAGCAAAAGACCAGAAGCAGGTTCTGTGCATCCCAGCCTCTGCCCCTCCACTCCATATCTCCTTGGAAAAGTCACTTACCTTTCTAGCTAGCTCATTTGCCTACTCTTCCCATGAAGAGTTGAATGAACCGGCATCTACCATGAAATGGACGTCCCTTCTGTGCCCTCTAAGCAGCCCCTACCTCTTTGATCACTGCCAGACTCCACTGGAGAAAAGCTCCTTTAGCGCGAAGGCTCGGTGGAGTCTTCTGCAACAAGCATGTGGTCAGGGGCACGTCTGGGAGTCCCAGCATTTTTCAGTGAGCTCCAGAGATGTAAACCCCTGACTCAGAATGGTTCTAAAGGAGGCCAAAGCCATCTGGGTCTCATTTGTGGTAGTTTTGAAGGTCCACAAGGCTCCCAAGATAAAAGCAACCTTCCTGGAGCAGTCTTCCGCACACGGCCGTCTCGGGAGCACCAGGACTCCATGTGGGACAAGTGCTTCAGAAACCTACTGCCAAGTCCGTTTGGGGAAAGCTGGTTTATTGACTTTAGGATTTTTCAGAGTCATTAGCAGACTAACGTGCCTTGAGCTTACAGCCACTACTAGAGACATTGCATTCAGTCTTCACATGGAGACCCGTTTCATTTCACTCCTTTGCTAGTTCCACATGACAGATGAGAACTCAAGTCGGCCAGAAGTTAAATGACTTGTCTGGAGGGCTGTAGCCTTGAACTGTAGGAGCAGGGATTTGAACTCAAGTCTAGTCCGAATCTAGAGCCCATGGTCCTTACCTTATGCTATCTTTACTTTCCATCCATATCAGTCAGCTCCATGAAGAAGCCACCTGCTTGGAGGGGCTGCTCTTGTGCTAGACAAGACACCTTGGGGAAAATGAGACAAAGGGAGGGTTTCTAAGTGAGAGGTGGGAATAAGACGGTGCCAGCTGAGAGCATAGACAGCTTCAAGTATAAAGACCTATGTAGAGAGAATATCTTGTGTGTTGTATGGTTGCATCACCTGTCCATTAAAAAACCCATGGCCTATAGAAAAGTGTAGCATAGAAGGTGGGACATCCGGGAGGCAAAAAATTCTAGGATAGAGGAAAGTAGGAGATTCACCTCCTGGGGAAGAGGTAACAGAATGGACACTTAGTACCTGAGCACAGGTAACCAGCCACGCGACAGAATGCAGGTCAAAACAAATGGGTTGTCTTTAGTTATGATCTAGTCAGAGAAGAGCCTAGGTATATGGCCAAGTCATTTGTAAATATATTTTGAGTCTGAGTCTTATTTCTGGGAGCATGGGGCTTAGAGGAAGAACTGGGACCTAAATTCAACAGACTTATAACTGGGGACAACTTAGGCATCAGAGGGACACTTGAGCATCTGTACTATTTCTCATAATTTTCTATTATATTGTTTATCATATGTGTATATATATATATATATATATATATGTATGTATGTATGTATGTGATACATACACATGCCACATCAGAGGTGTGCCACAGCACATGTGTGGAAACCAGAGGACAATCTTGTGAAAGTCTGAACATTCGGGTACCTGTTCTCTCCTTTCACTGTGTGGGGCCCAGGGAAGGACCTCAAGGACTTGGGAGCAAGCGCCTTGATCCACTGAGCTGATCCACTTTGGAAAACGTAACTTTTTATTTTATGATTTTTTTCCCCTACATGTATGTATACATACTGAACAAGTGCCTGGTAGCCAAAGGTACCAGAAGAGCTCATCCTGTCCCCTGGAACTGGAGTTACAGATGATCGTGAGCCACCCCACAGGCGCTGGAAAGCAAACCTGGATCCACTACATGAACAGCAAGTGCTCTTGCCTTGCTAAGCCATTTCCCAAGCCTTGTAATTGCTCATCTCAAGATCTTGCTGCACAGCCTAATTGGCCTCAAACCTATAACACTCCTGCCTCTGCCTTCCTAGAGCTGGGGCTCCAAGAGTATGCCATTATACCTACAACTCCAAGCTGTAAGGTGGTAAATCGGGTGATGAGGCACTATCCCCTTGATAGAGACAAGACACACGAAGACTGTGTAGCTTCAGAGATAACCATTCTAGCAAAATCTATCATTGCCCAGATCCCCCTCCACAACAGAATTGTCTGGACAGTGTGAGCATCAGCCTTAGGCATTCAGTCTGCTGGACGGCTGACAGCCCATGGTTTCGGGAAAGGTGAACTAGACCATCAGGTTTTGAGAATTCAAATGAGGGAATCCAAACACTGGCTTTAATTCTAGTCACTTTCCCTCTTCATTTCTCTAACAAAATGGTTACACAGTCCTTTTACACAGTCCCTTATATTGGAATGGCTACCAACCCTAAAATTATTTTCGTTGCTACTTCATAACTTTAATTTTGCTACTGTTATGAACTGTAATGTAAATATCTGTGTTTTTAAATGGTCTCAGGCGACCTCTGTGGAAGGGTCATTTGACACCCCCCCCACCCACACACACACAAAGGGGTTGTGACCAGTAGGTTGAGAAACACTGCTCTAACAAGCAAATATTGAACAAACCGCTATTGGTCAGGAAGCACAGTGGTGGTCGTGTCCATTGACCCTGCTCTCAAGGAGAAGCAGTCCTTAAACAGAATGAATCCTTATGCTAGGCGTGATGGCAGAGTCCTTTAATCCCAGCACTCAGAGGCAAGCAGAATTCTGTGAGTTTGCGGTCAGCCTGGTCTATATAGCAAGTTCAAGGCCAGCCAGGGTTATACAGAGAGACCCTATCTCAACAAAATACTGATGTTCATGAGTAATATGAGTTATAGACCAAGTAAGCATGGTCCTGTGGCAGTGAGTATGTACTCACATGCGCCTGCAAAAGATGTAATTGGCTGACAGCCTCCCTGTCATGTCTTGAGACACACCACGAAGGCCTGGGTACTTGGCCTTGTGGCTTGGCCCTGGGATACTGCAGTTGGGCTACCCCTGCCTGACACACAGCTATTTCAGTGAGTAGTTCTTTCTCTTGGGCCCTCTATCAATGTGACTGGCCCACTCCAGTCATCCTCCCTTTCCTGTTTCCCTCTTTTATTCTTAAGACACTTTCCCCCAACTGGTTTTTGCATCTAATTCTATTTAGTGTCTACTTCTCAGAGGACCCAAGTGAAGGTTAGTAGAAATGTTCCCTAGGAAGGGACAAAGAGACAACATCAGAAAGAAAAGGGACACATCCCATTTAGGGCCAGCAGCATGTGCAATGACCCTGTGGTGGAAGGCAGAAAATGTGGGTGAATCACAGTGCGGGGAAGGGAGACTGCAGAGATTGTGCCGTAGGTTGGTTCCGAGTGCACGGGATCCTCCAGGTCACAGAAAGAGTCACATCATTATCTGAAGAATAAGAGCAGCTATTGCATTACGTTATATAGACAGAGACACGAAGCGAGCACCCAGCAACTTTCTCCTGGCTATGAAGAGGACCAATAGGAAAAGGAGCCCAGTCAAGTGGAGGAGATGATCAAGGGCCTATGCAGATCTCTAAGTAAGGGATGTTGGTGAACTAGGGGAACCAACGGCAGCAGTGAAGTAGGTGAGTGGATGGATGAAGATGATTGGGTACACTTGAAATCTCCTGAACTCAGACTGGAGTTAGAACGGACGGCAAGATAAAGTCTGAGGAATGACTTTTGGGGTTCGGGAGGCTGCATGGGTGGCAGGGTTGTCACCCACCAAGATGACAAGTTTTAGGAAAAGCATCATTTTTCTGGGGAGCCTGTGAGTGATGCTCTAAAACACTCAGCTTAAGGTGTCTTCGAGATACTTGAGTAGAGATGCAGAGTAGATGGTCAGACTTGAGCCTAAAGCTCAGAAACTCAGAACTAAAGATACAAAATCGAGGGTTGCACTAGTCAAGTTCCACTAGTGTATGCTATTCTTTAAGAAAAACCAGGGGCTAGAGAGGTGACTCATTGATTAAGAACTCATATAACTCTTGCAGAGGACTGGAGTCCAGTTTCCTAACACCTTCCTACACACACACTTAAAAATGAGAATAGGGGATGGAAAAGTGGCTCAGTGTGTTGGGGCCGGCCAGCGGCTCACATGTCCAGGTTCGAGCCTGGAAGGCATCTTGGAACTGAAAGAAAAGAGGGAGCCTAGGCGGGTTGAGAAATAATGGAACCAAGACAACTAGTCTGCTCAAGGTTCAAATTTTTAATGGCAGACACGCTTTATAAAAGAAGGGGGAAAGTCCATTCCCGCCAATTCATCCTTGGAGCCTGGAACCAGCTGCAGGTGATGATGTGCAGGATAGGGCATAGTCTCAGGAATAGCTCCGGGCGGGGGGGGGGGGGGGGTGGCTCTCAGCAGGTAGCAGTATCTTGAAGACGAACATTTACAGTGGCTGGACAATAAAGTCATCTAGGGAGGAAGGCTCCACCCTAGATAATCTCCTTAGTGGCAGCAAGGTCAAGTTCTGGCTCAGCCTGCTTCAGGCTTGTGGGAGGCTACATCAGTGGTTAAGAGCATTAGTTGCTCTTGCAAAGAACCCACATTCAGTTCCCAGACTCTACATGGCAAGACTCCGTCTCTGTAACTCCATTTCCAAAGGATCTGATGCTCTCTTCTGCCTCTTTGGGCACTGCATACAAGTGGTGTACATAAATTCACACAGACACATGTATACATACACGAAATAATAAGCACATTTTTAAGAGAAAAGAAAACCTGGTAAAATGTCATTTAAAAAATAAAAATAAGCATAGGAAAAAAAATTAAAGGTGGAGTGGCAATGTCTTAACTCCTAGCACCTGAGAGGCAGAGGCAGGTGGATGTCTGTGAGTTCAAAGTTACTCTGGTCTACATAGTGAGTTTCAGGTCAGCCATGGCTACATAATAAAACCCTGTCTCAAAATAATATTTATATATATATATTAATTTTAATGAAACTTTTTAAAAGGAAAAGAAAAGCCAGCAAAAACATAGAGGATCTATCTGAACAACATTATTAGTCCCTTGGCCCAATTGACATTTGTAGAACATTCCAACTACCCATTGTATGTTTGACAAGATAGAACATGTTGAGTCATAAAACAGGTCTCAGGAATTTTCAAATTCCAGCAGCAATGAAATTATGAAACCAATCACAGTAAGAGATCTAGCAGAGCTCAAATATATGAAAGTTAAGCCTATACTTCCAAATAATCCATGGATAGAAGGAGAAACCATGGGCTAGCCATGGGTAAAGGTGCTTGCTGCCAAGGCTGATGACTTGAGTTCAATCCCTGGGACCCACATTGTAGAAGGAGAGAATAGACTTCTATAACTTGTCCTCTGACCCTCACAACATGCCATGGCATTCAAATACACAAACATAGATAGATAGATATCAGAGAGAGAAGTAGAAGTCCAAATATATTTATAAAATAAATGGTGAAGGCAAATAAAAGCTGTCAAATTTTGTAGCACACAGATAAAGGAAGAAGAAAATAGTTAACTTTACTGAAAAAGGATGACTTTTCAGTACCATAAAGGGTTGACTAGAAGACAGACTAAGGCGCTCGCTGGTAAAGTGCTTTCATATCTCGCATGCATGAGCACCTGGGCTCAATCTTCAGAACCCATGTGATTTCCCCAAGCCATGGGGTGGAGATGGGTCCCTGGGCTTGACTGGCAAGTCAGCTTGGGGAGTTCCAAACCAGTGAGGGAGGCTGTGTCCAAGTCAAAGGAGTGTTGCCACTCAGGAGGCGGAGGCAGAAGGATCTCAAGTTTGAGGCTAGCCTGGGCCACACAGGGAGACCTTGTCTCAAGAACAAAACAAACAAAAACTAGAAAAGGAAGAGCTGAGAAACCATAAGTAAACAGAAGGGGGAAAATACTAACAAGAGCAAATCTTTGAGAATTAGGAAGTGTGTTAAGTACCAGCTTATCTACACCCACTATTGTTCCTAAATAGTGACACGGAGACCTTTATATTTATTAATGAACTCCAGGCACAATAACTGGGCAGATTCTGATCTATTCTAACTGACTATGCTGGCCTGGCCTACTTCCCAGTCACTTCCCAGCCACTTCCCAGCCACTTCCCAGCCACTTCCCAGTCACCTCCCAGCCACTTCCCAGCCACTGTCCAGCCACTTCCCAGGCACTTCCCAGTCACTTCCCAGACATGCGATGTTACCTGCCACTTTAGATTTGCTCTGGCACCTCCTCCTCCTTCTGTGTCTTCAGGGTGACTCCCCAGGCCATGAAAGTCCCACTTTGCCTTCTCCTGTTCAGCTACAAGCTGTTCATCTCTTTATTGACCAATAAGAAGATGGTGGAGAACAGTCTTTTACAAAATACTAAGTCGGAAAACAGTTTACAATGCTGACAACACCAAGTCCTGGATCTCTGAGGTACAAAACTCAGCAACTAAATACACAAGGCACAAAAACAGCCCCCACCCCCCCACCCCCCGCCCCAACAAGGAAGCAATTAACAAAGTCAGTCCCCTAAAAGTAACTACAAAGATAGCAAACTCTTAGCTAAGGAGATTGATCCAGAAGACCAGGAGAGAGAAGGAAAAGGGAGGAAGAGGCAAGGGAGCTGGGCAGAGGAAGGGAGAGTGAGGAGGAGAGAAGGACCGAGGTGAAGAAGATTAAAGAATGAAGGAAGAGATACTGAGTCAGAGACTAAAACCAGTGAAAGAATAATAAAGTATTATGCTTAGCTTTATGTCAATAAATCTAGTGACTGACGGGATGGGCGGATTGTTTAACAAAGTAAAAAAAAATATCAAAAATGAACACAATAAAATAAATTCTAGTAGTCTTATCTATTGGGGACATTGAATTCCTTATCACACTCAAAGGAAATAGCTCACATATGTATTGTGTGTGTGTTTGTGTGTGTGTGTGTGTGTGTGTGTGCATGTGTTTGTGTGTACTTGTGAGTTGATATCAGGAGTCTTTTTCAATAAGTTTTCTCCCTTATTTTTTGAGACAAGCTCTCTCACTAAACTTGCTGTTTTGGCTTATTAGCCAGTGAGCCCCTAGGAGCTGCCTGTCTCCATCCCCCAGGGCTGGGTTAGAGCAGCACCCTACTGTGCCCTGTTTTTATGTGGGTGCTGGGGCTCAGGGGCTCAGCCTTGTGCAGCCAACACTTTACCCACTGAGCCATCTCCCCAGCCTTACAAAGCAGATAGCTCTTAAAAATCTCTCTCACATCTACACATACCCACACAGTAACTATTAGAAAAGACAGCTATGTTAACTATCTGGGCTGTGAGGGTTATTAGATTGTATGACACCAAAACACCATTGGAGGCTTTAAATATATCTAATTTTATTGTCAATGATATCTCAATAACACTGTTTAGAAAAGAGAGAAATCTCGAAGTAAAACTGTTTCCCTGGTGAATTCTCTCAAACACCAGAGAAGGAAATAACACCCATATCAGCCAAATTCCTTCAGAGAATTGAGCAGGAGGAAACAGACTCCAGTTTGTTTCGCGAGACGAATAGTAACTAATATCAAAATATAACAAAGGACACATAACCAAAGAAACAGCCTCATCACATTTGTCACAGTAATTCAGCGAGATCTGTTTCTGCCACATCATGTGTTGAGAACAGATCTTTTTTTTTTTTTTTTTTAAAGATTTATTTATTTATTATATGTAAATACACTGTAGCTGTCTTCAGACACACCAGAAGAGGGAGTCAGATCTTGTTACGGATGGTTGTGAGCCACCATGTGGTTGCTGGGATTTGAACTCTGGACCTTCGGAAGAGCAGTCGGGTGCTCTTACCCACTGAGCCATCTCACCAGCCCGAGAACAGATCTTAAGAGAGACCCCACCTTAGATCCTTTGGGTGCAGCCTAATGAAATTCCCTTCTCCTTGGGCTTCACTCTTAGCTGGGCGGAGCAGGGGGACCTGCGCAGCATCTTTGGTACTTGTCTTTTGTTTCTCTTCTTTACTTTTTGTTGCAGAAGTTTGCGAATATCCCCAAACAGAGAGAATAGAGCCGGAACCTCCGTGCCCACCGTGCTCACTTCTGCTCATCGCTTCCTTCTACAGACAGCTCTAGCTTGTCCAACCTCCCCATTTGATGCTCAACTGTCTTGTACTCTCTAGGGAATCTCAGTTTTGGCTTCCAAACAAGCAGACTATGTTTGGGTCTTATGAGTCTTTAAAGGTCCATAAGTTCTTCACATCAAAGGTTCCCCGAGGTTTGGTTTTAGACTCTGGATAAGGGGCTGAGGTGAACGTTTTACATAAATCAGACCTGGCATCCTGGTTCTCTCAGCATGTTTCAGTCTCCCTACCCCCTTGCCTACCCTGCCCTCAACCCTGAACTTTCCAGCCAAGGGGCTGGGCTGCCCTTCCTCAAAGGCTCTTCCCAATACAATCCAGACATTTTGGTCTCCCTGCTCTCACTCCTCTCTCTGCTCACACATCCTTTCTTTCTCTCTCTTCCCCATCTTCTTTCTCTCTCCCTTCTTTCCTGGCCTCCTTCCTTTGAAGCCAAAGAACTTGCCTGCTGGTGAGCAGCTTTCCAATAAACCTGAGTTTAATCTAGTCTAATCTGATTTGAATTGGCTCATTTCACAGACAGAGAAATAACTTATCACACAGCAAAGGCTTGATTTCCAGGGAAGTGCTCTTGGGATTCATGGAACTAGAGGTTCCAGGAAAGGGGAGATCTTTAGGCCATTTGGAGACAGGCTCCCTAAGGGAACAAGAGAATCCCAGCTCCTTCCCTTAACTCTTTGTCCTTCCTGGCCTCCTTGAGATGAACTACATGCTCCACCACATGCTTCTAACATCAGACGCCACGCCCCAAGCCCAAAGCGAACTGTGGCTGAAACCTTTAGAAATGTGAACTAAAATAAAATAGCCTTTTCCCATTCCAAGCTGATTCATTCAGGTGTTTGTTTCTGTGTGTGTGTGCACACGCGCACGCGCGCGGACACACCTGGCCTGTGGGTGTGTAAATTTGTTTAGGATGGAGGACTCAAATGTGAGAGGAGGTGGTGGGAGCTCTAGACCCTTTAACACCTCCGATGTAGGGTCTCTGCCTCTGCCTCCTCCCTCTCTCCCAACCTCGCTCATAAACTTTCTCAGTTGGGGTTTTCAATCCCGGGGGCCCATCCATCAAGAGGTTAACTACTGTTTGTCCTCTAAGACTCGCTTCAGAGTGTTGGTTCCTTCCAGAAGCCTCCTAATAGTTGGCTGGATGCCTTGTACGGCAGCTGTCCGCTCCTCCAGGGAGAACTTGCTAGAGAGCCTCGATCTTGTGCGCGCTGGTCACCTTCCTCCAGCACAGACCTCAGTGCAGGTTATCTTATGCAGGGAGACACTGGGTTTGACTGCTTGGGCAGGGCAGAAGAGGAAAACTAAAAGGATATGGAAGAGAAATATATATGGAAATGGAGCATGTATGTGCGCGTACAAAGTATCTCCCCTCCCCCAGAGAAATCAATTTTATCACAGTGGGTTAAGGTTCAGGGAAATGAAGGGGTTGTTGGAGACCACAGGGTTCAATTTATCCTTAGGGCTAAGGATGAGGAGAGCCTAGATGTTACTATATCTGCCTTCAGCGGCCACAAGCATTCAGACACTTGCACCAGGCTGTTTCCTGGGGACCTGGGGAAGAGCAGGGGTGAATTATCACATAGGCTCTGGTCTTCCTGGTTTAAGACAAAAAAAAAAAAAAAAAAAAAAAAAGTCAAACGTACTTGCAGTGCTGACCCTTAAGGCAAAGTCAGCCCTGGTCTGAACCCAAGAAAAAGAGAGCAGGGGAGGTGGCCCCGCCTTCAACCTCCCCCAGCCAATCACTGAGACTCTTAGGTTTCCGCAGCTAGGTGGGGGCTCTGAGAGGGGCTGGAACGGGTTTTGAGTCCGACAGACTGCGTGCTCCAAGAGCTGACGCAACCGGAGAATTTGGCTTCTTTTTTATCACATATATCATTTTGCCATATATGGTCACCGAGAGCTACTGGCAGCGAGACTCCTCCTCTGATGGTAGGCTCCCAGAGTGAAATGAACTACATACCAGCCCAGAGCAAACAGACCATCGCTCACCCGGCCGGACAGGTGGGTGGGCCTGCAGAGGGGTTATATATAGTTCTGAACACATTCCTTCACTAATACATCTTGGCCCCCAAATGCGTAAACAGTCTCCATTTCTGGCTCTTTTTACTGAATTTGCTAATTGCTATTCTTTTATAACCAAGGGAACGACAAAAAATTTCGGGAGGAATGTTGGGGGAGAGATCTGTTAGCCCTTGATCTCCCAGCCACCCTCCCCTTCCCTTCTAATCTCCCTCCCTCAAGGCGCCTTGAAGTCTTTCCCACCCCACCCCCATCTCAGAGGTCCCCTGCTCACTCTCCCAGTTTTGCCCCTTGTAGTATCCCGGAGTTTCCCTGGTAACCCTTTGCTCAGGTGAAGCAGGCCAGGTGGAAGCTGAACAGAATTCAAAGAAATGGGACTCACAGACAAAATCCCCTCATTTCCAGAACTGGGAAGGCTCACCCTTCCCATCTGACCAAGGCTGGCAAAGGTGCCCCCAGCATTCCCTGGGTGCAATTGAAACTGATTTGAAGGGGTCAAGCTTGGTGACACAGGAAGCTGGCCCTTCAGAGTCTAAAAGTACGGAATCCCAGTCCATATCCAAGGACCCCCAAAAGCACAGCAGAAACCATCCTCTGCTCTGCCATTTTTTTTTTTTTGGACCATTTTTCGATTTCTATGCCTAGCCCAAAGCAGTGAGGAGTCTCCAAGGTTACCCAGGCTCCAAAAGTACAACTGCAAAGAGCTGCTACCCAGCAAGGGCTGATGCTGCAGGCCCAGAGCTTACCTGATGACACAGGGCTTAACGACTCTTGAGGAGGTAAGCTTTCAGATGCTCTCAGGGCATCTTGGCAAGGGCAAGGGCAAGGAGGACACCAAGAGCCTTGGCATCCTGAGAGTAAGCACACTGCAAATAAAATGTGGTTTCTGATTTGCTGCAAATAAGAGGTCTGCTTCCGGCAGAGCACTTCCAGGGTGTCTGGCTCAGAGCACTCAAACCTACTTCCCAGGAGCACACCAGGGGCTTTCAAAGCACCCAGTGCCTGAACCAGTCCTAAGGATTCTGATGTTTGGGTCTGGGCTAGATCTCAGACACACGATAAGATATAAGGTTGACCTTCCTACCTGGAGATTCTGCAACTGTGTGTTCAACCAAGCTCAGATCAAAAGTCTAGAAAGATTATTTTTTTTAAAATCCATAACTGTAAACAATGATAAAAGCATTGGTTGGGGTATAGATCTGTGGTACAGCATGCACAAGGCCCTGGGCTTCATTCCCAGTACAGCCAATAAGGAAGCAAAGCTGGAATGTAGGGCACACAGCACTACAGTGAATCCCCTGGAGTAAAAAGATGCGGTATTGGTGTTCCCAGCTGTACCCACCCACCATTCAAGTCACCCCACATCTCTCTTCAGCACCTGCTGCTTAAGAATTGTCTTGAGTCTCTGAGTGTATGTGTATGTGTATGTGTGTGTGTGTGTGTGTGTGTGTGTGTGTGTGTGTGTGTGGTTAGGCCTACAATGACAGCGGTTCTTCTAAACGTGGAGAGACTTTGTTTCCTTGGCACTATTCTGTCAATAATATAATGTGACAACTGTCACATAGCATTTATATTACATTGGACTTAAGCAATCTAGAGAAAACTTAAAGTATGCTAAATGTGCACAAATTATATTCAAATACCTTTATATATAGCATGAAGTTTATTTTATGTGCATAAGTGTTTCGCCCACATGTTTGGACATCACATGCATGTTTGGACATCTAGTGCCTGAGACCAGAGGAGGGCTTCCGATGCCCTAGAGCTGGGGTTCCAGACGGTTGTGAGCCACCATGTGAGTGCTGAGAATTGAACCCAGATCCTCTGGAAGAACAACAGCCAATGCTCCTAACCACTGAGCCATCTCTCCAGCCCCAAACACCTATGTATTTCATGTAAAGAACTTAAGCACTAAGTATATGTTCTCCACCAATCTCCCATCTGCCAACAGTCTGGTTCCTAAATCTTCACAGGTGAATCTGATGTGTGTGTATCTACAGACCAGGCTGGTTCATCCTGGGGTACCTACCTGAGCCCACGAGCACCTGACCTCCAAGGCTGTGTAGCCTCAGGTCGCAAACCCACTGCCAAGAGATTAAGGAGTCCAGTTAACTGGTAAGCAGGAGCTCATGTAGTCCTGACATACGTTCCACCTAATTTTTTGAGACAAGGTCTCCCATTGAACCTAGAGTTTACTAATTTAGCTAGAGTGGCTGGCCATTGAGTTTCAGGGAATCCTCATGTCTCCACCCGCCCCCCCTACTCCCTACTTACTGAGGCCAAGTCTGGATGATCTTTGCCCTGATGATTTCATTGAGAGGAAACCTTGCCTTTGTGCACACACACACACACACACACACACACACACACACATGCACACATGCACAAAGACATACACAGAGTAAGTAAATAAGTAAATAAATGTAATTCTAAAAACTAAGAAATAACATGAAAATTTGAGTAATGTTTCTTGATCATATCAAGTACAGTCTAAAGAAACAAGAACCCACCCTGTGATAGTTTGAATATGCTTGGCCCAGAGAGTGGCACTATTAGGAGGTGTAGCCTTGTTGGAGTAGGTGTGTGACTGTGGGCATGGGCTTTAATGCCCTTATCCTAGCTGCCTAGAAGCCAGTCTTCTAGTGGCCTTCAGATGAAGATGTAGAACTTTCAGCTCCTCCTGCCTTGATGATAATAGACTGACCCTAAATGTTGTCCTTATAAGAGTTGCCTTGGTCACGGTGCCTGTTCACAGCAGTAAAACTCTAAGACACGCCCCATAGTAGGGATGGCAAGACCTCAGTGAGGCTGGATCACCAGAAGCTGACTTTAAACTAACCACAATACTACATGCCTGTAATCCCAGTACTCAGGAGGCTGAAGAGAAGAACTCTTGAGAAGAATCAAGACTTAGAGGCTAGCCCGGGCTATAAAGGGAGATCGTCTTAAAAAAATATGGAAAGAAATCCAGAGTTGGGGCTTCAAATCCTCATGGATCATATAATTTTTTGAAACAATTTTATTATAATTTTCAAATACAAACCAGAGGAAACTGGAAAAGGCCCTTTCCACCTGTCACTCGGTGTCAACAGTCCCCAGTGTTGCCTGGCTTCATTGGTTCCTCCCACGGGTTTTTCTTCTTTTACTGGAACATTTAGAGGCAATTTTCAGATATTATTTCACCCATAAATAAGTCAATATTCATCACTAGCAAATAAAAAATTGTTCTGACTGCAATCATGCCAATAGCACATCCAACAGAAATAATTCCTTCCTATCAAATCATGTGTTCAGTTTTCCCTCATTATCTTCAAAATACCTATTTCAGTCTATTCAAATCAGATCCAAGCATGCTTTATACACTGCATTCGCGCCTTTATCCCTGTTTCTACTCCCCTGCTCCACGTCTCTTGTGGCATCCTTTTGCTGATGGAACTGGGTCATTTGTCCTTTGGAATTAGTCACGTTGACTGACTGTAGCTGTGAGGGCACATAAGTGTCCTTAAAACTAAAGTCTTCTGTTAAAATTCGAGGCCCAGGGTAGTGCTGTGGACTCGGAGCACACATACTGGAATTACTAGGGAAGAATTTGTAACATTTTGGAATTCCTGGCCTTTCCCTTGGTGATTTCCATTCCTCGAATCTAAGATAGATCCCAGAAATGCATTTACTCATTCATTCATTCTGAAGCAGCTCAAATGATTCTCGTGTTGTGCCCCTCAGGTAAGAATGACTGACTTTGCCAGGTGTGTTGGAACAGGCCTTGAATCCCAGTGTTTGTAAAACAAAGACAGGCAAATATCTCTGTGAGTTCAAGGCCAGCTAAGTCAAGGCCAACATAGGATGTTCCAGGCCAGTCAGGGCCACCTAGAGAGAGACCCTGTCTCAAACAAAACATCAACAACCAAAACTGAATCAAAACAAAAAGAATTACCCACCTCGATTGTGGAGTTTTTCTCAGAGGACTACAGATTTTGTAGAGATAATAATGATGTAAAGGGGAAGAAAACGAAATGAAGAAGCTGGGAGAGGAAATGGGGGAGGGAGGAGAAGTGAGGGACAGAGGAGAAGGAATAGGATGGGACGGGGTGGGGACAGTATTTACTGAGTCCCAAGCACTGAGATGAGTTAGATGAGATGGTATTACGAGTGATGGCACATGCCTTTAATCCCAGAGCTCAGGTGAATCTCTAGGCCAGCCTGATCTACATAGTGAGTTCTGGGTTGGTCAGGGCTAGGTAGAGAAACCTGGCAACAGTCAAATGTGCCTGACTCAAAGAAAACGTGTTGTTTTCTCAGGAAAACAACAAACAAACAAACAACACAGCAACAACAAAAAAGAGATAGCAGTAATAAGAAAAGAGATTCAGGTCACATGTGTGTAAGTTTAGACCAGGGAAACAGAGTGCTCACTTTATGAGTGAGCACTTTACAATGTAGCAGACTTCAGGTCCAAGATCCAGCCAGTGTTCCAGCCCCTACCAACCAAACCGAACTGAGACCTCCGAATACTCAAGGGGATTCTGCCCACCCAGGGGCCTAGGGGCATTTTGTGTGTGTCTCTGTGTGTGTGTGTGTGTGTGTGTGTGTGTGTGTGTGTGTGTGTGTGCGCGCGCGCGCGATGAACCCATGCCTTGAAGAAGAGTCCCAGCCGGGCTGGTGGCACACGCCTTTAATCCTAGCACTTGGGAGGCAGAGGCAGGTGGATTTCTGAGTTCGAGGCCAGCCTGGTCTACAAAGTGAGTTCCAGGACAGCCAGGGCTACACAGAGAAACTGTCTCGAAAAAACAAAAAACAAAAAAACCAAAACACCAAAAAACCAAAAGAAGAAGAAGAAGAAGAAGGAGGAGGAGGAGGAGGAGGAGGAGGAGGAGGAGGAGGAGGAGGAGGAGGAGGAGGAGTCCCAGCCAGCACTGCAGATTTCTGGCATCCATGATTCTCCTTGTGAATGGTAGGAAGACTGGAACAAAATATAGCACCAACTAGGCTAAGGGCTTCCTTGCACGCAGCGTTCAGGATAAATCCATTACATGATATGCTTTGAAAAACCGTATACCGCTATGATTAAAATAAAAACGGCTAACTCCTATCACTTCAAATAAATGTGTATCAAGTGCTGTGTTTTATAAAAAGATAAGGAGAGAGGGGATATGTTTTGGTGGATGTGTAGTCAGGTGTGGGGGGAGCGGGTGCCTCTGTGGGCCCGTGCTGAAGCATCCCTTCCCTGTGAGGAACAGAATGGTATAGAATAGAGTTTATTCAGAGCATGGGGAGGGGAGGTGAGGAAGTAGAGACAGAGAAAGTCAGAGACAGACAGAGAGAGAGACAGAGACAGAGAGAGAAAGAGAGAAGAAGAAGGAGGAGGAGGAGGAGGAAGAGGAGAGGCCAACCATGAGCATGGAGGGGGAGGGATAGGGGGAGAGGGAGTAAGGAGCAAGGGGACAGCGCAGGAGCAAGAGAGCAAGAAAGGAAGGGGCAAGCATCCCCTTTTATAGTGAGTCAGGCACACTTGGCTGTTGCCAGGTAACTGTGGGCAGAGCCTAGACTAAATGCGACCATCAAGTATTTAGAGACTATCAATTTCAAGCTAAATGTAGGGGTGCGTGCTTACATCCCAACACTAGGGAAGTTGAGACCAACCTGGCCTCCAGAATGAGTATAAGACCAGCCTAGACAAAAGCCTGTCTCAAAAGACAATAATGACAACAGAAGAAGAAGAAAAAAAGCCATAGTATCAATTTGAGAAGATAGCCATCATGGCTGAGTATGACAGATCCCTCCCCGTTCCCAGATGTGAGTCGGTAGGCATTTAAACTTTTACATTGGAAAAACCCATAAAGAAGAAAATAAAAGCTGGCAAGATGTCACTTGCCAAGCCTGGCACTTGAGTTCAGTCCTTGAACACACACGGTAAAAAGAAGGCGTTAACTCCTGCAAAGTGTTCTCCGACCTCCACTCAGATGTCCTGCCCTGGGACCTGTGCACATCGCACTCACACAATACGGTTTGTTTAAGACGAGGAGGAGCCGGGTGGTGGTGGCAAACGCCTTTAATCCCAGCACTTGGGAGGCAGAGGCAGATAGATTTCTGAGGGTTTCTCTGTGTAGCCCCTGGCTGTCCTGGAACTCACTCTGTAGACCAGGCTGGCCTCGAACTCAGATATCCCCCTGCCTCTGACTCCCAAATGGTGGGATTAAAGGCATGTGCCACCACTGCCGGGCCATTTTATTTATTTTTATGTGTATAGATATTTTGTCTGCATGTATGTCTGTGTTCCACATGTGTGTCTGGTGCCAAGAGAGGTCATCGGATCCTCTGGGATTAGAGTTACAGATGGTTGTGAGCTGTCATGTGGGTGTTGGGAACAGAACCCGGTTGGGGGTCAGGAAGAAGCAGGTAAACAAGCTAAAGACAGAACAGAAAGGGATCCCCAGATAGTGAGCAACAAAGCGTCTTTGCAGTGGAATGAATGTGTCCAACAAATTGATTGTCAAGAAATGTAATAATCCTCAGGGAAACGTTAAGAGATGGGTGTCTGGGTAAGGTTCTTGGGTCATGCAAACACAGAATCAAGGTGCAATCTTGGAAACAGAACCCAGCACCTCCCTCAACAGCAAAAGCTGCTGGTGCCTTGATCTCCAGCTTTTTGGCCTTTCAAGCTCTAAGAAACACCTGCCTTTCCTTTAAAAGACAGCACTCTCCAGACTTCTGTTACAACCGAGCAAGATGACCTAAAACACTGGCCAAGTGTAATCATAATAATTAATAGTAAAAAGTGCAAGTTCAGCCATGAGACACTTTAGTTTTCATTCTCCAATTGGAGAAAGATGTTAGCAGCAAGCGCAGTAGAATTCTCTTACGTGCCACTTGGTCAGAAGCAGGTCACTTCTGTATCTGTTGAATTTTGAAATGTCTGTACCCTTTGAATCAGCACTTCTACCACCTAATTAGAAGAAATAGCAGGATGTTTGGCCAAAGAACCAATCACAAACGTAGTCTTTCATGCATCCATTTCTATCCTAACTGGATGTCCACTATGGTCCAGACACAATGAATGTACATCAGGGACAGCACAGAAAACGGCTTTACTTTGTCTTCATTGACTTTTGGGAGTCCTTCTCTCCTAAGTTTAGAACTGCAGGCATGTGCTATACCACACATGGGTGACTGGGAGAAATGTCTTCCTTTAAAAAAGTGGGAACACCAGTCAGAGGAAACCGAATCAAAACAAATGACCAACCTCACTAATAAATGACTAAACAGAATACAGCCAGGCATATTCACAGTATTGCTGTGAGAATACTAATTCACGATAAGTGCTGGGAGAAAAATCCTCAAGACAGCATATTAGTGGGAAGGAAAAAAAAAGAAACTCAAATATCCCTTGAGAAAGAAGTCATTTGGAATAAATATATTCATTCTAAGGCTGGGCATGGAGGCACATCTTGTGATCTAGGAAAACTAAGACAGGAAGATTGTGAATTCAAGGCCAGCCTAGGCTACAGTGAGACTCTGAGATGGCTCAGAGAATAAAGGTGCTTGCTGCCAAGCCTGATGACCCGAGTTCAATCCCTGGGGCTCACATGGGTTCCACCGAAGGAGAGAACCACCTCCCATAAGTTCTACCCAATTGCACACCCATGGCATGGCTTGTGTGCATTCAGACATATGAAAGTTAAATTAAATATATATGCACACGTGTGTATGGATACATAGCTTTACATTAATGTGGGTTATTATGTATCTTTTTTAAATGAGATATTTCCATACAGATTAGCAGAGCTAATTCCCCAAGACATAAATTTAAATCTTAAAAAAAATTATACAACTTGTAAAAAAAAAAATTGTAACATGTTAGTTTCTTTAAAGTACCAAAGCACCAAATGATACATATGCACACGCATATAAGAGGGCAAACGTTCCAGAAGAAACTCAACAGATGGGTAGCAGGAATCATTCCCAGGCAGGAGATTTAGAACTCGAAGGGAACCGCCAAAAGAAGCTTTGCTTTTTCTGTATGGTTTGAATTTTTTTGTGTGTGTTTGTGAGACTGTTTCTGTAAATGCCTCACATATTAAAAAGGAGCAAAATAGCTGTTACAGAACACAGAAAATGATGGAACGCTTCCCAGTTCGATTTACAAGACGAGCGTAACCCTGACATTGAAACCCGACGACGGTAAGTGCAAAGAAAGGCAGCTAGAGATCAATTTCAGTTATGAATATGGATGGAAAATTCCTATGCAGCACACTAGAAAATGGAACCCAGCAGTATATGAAAGCCATGACTAAGCAGGCTTCGTTCCAGAATCACCGGGATGAATGAATATCAGGAAATCTAGTAACACGATTTATCAAGACAATCTGTACTGTGCTTGGACCGCGCAACAGAGTCTTCGTGCCTGCACCCTAGCCCTGCCTCTCCTGCTACCCACAAATGATAAATCTAGAATCTTCTAGGCTAAGGTGACTGGCCTGTCTTGTATTTTTCTTCCCTTTAGATTATCCTTCCCAATGTAGGGCCCCCAAATTGCCTGTCTAACACCCCACCCAAGTCAATTTCCAAGATATCTGGGATTTTCTATTGGAATGTACACAGCCCTAGACCTGAAAGAGGGCCAAGACAGGGCTGTTTGTGGGAGACTTAGGGAAGTCTGAAGTAAGATGCCTCTAGCTATGAGCAACAAACTCCTTGTGAAGTGGGATGGAGATGGGGAAAGGAAAGAAGGATATCCTGGGAGTTGGATTTCTGAGCCTCCCTCTGTAATCTCACAGGATATTCTAAGAAGCAGGAGAATTTCTAATTTGAGCCTGGAATTTGAGGTTATTATGAAGATAACTAGGTAGATAGATATTTTAGTTACTGTCCCATTGCTATGAAGAGACACAGTGGCCAGGACAACTTATAAAAGGTAGCATTTGCCAATCCCAACTCCTATGCTCTGAGCCATCTCTCTAGCCTCCTCTCCCAGGAACATTTAACCATTAAACATAGGTACCAACAGCTTGTCCTAGCAGCAGGTCCTTAGCAGTAGAGAACTGTACAGTTGAAATTTCTTATTGGGGGAGCATCAGTTTAGGTCTTGAATTGAGAGTTGATGAGGAATCGTAGTTAGGTACGATTAGGTATCCATGCCTCAGTCTTGAAGCAAAATGCTCCCATCTCCATCTCAAGGAAAGCTGCTTGGAGATGATTACAGTGAGCAGCCCAGCAAGGACCCTGGCACTGGCTCAGAGTGACATGGTCACCCCAACTTTTCTTCCTCACAGCCGGTGTTTCTTTCCTTAGCGCTCTCAATCGTAGATGCTAGGGTCTGCGTTTGTTTGAATTACCTGGTATTGACCAAATAACATTCAGAAAAATCGAATGTTTCAGCTGGGTGTGACGCGGCATGCCAGTCATCCCAGCACTTGGGAGACTGAGGCAGGAGGACTGGGGATCTGCCTAGGCTACAAAGGAAAATTCTGTCCCCATACCACACCAAACCAAACCAAACCAAACCCTAAAGTTTTGAAATATCACTCACGAGTTGAGGGTCTTACATAGCAGATTTTCACAGGAACTCATGCCATTTGTAGGTTAATATTTTAGGAGAACCGTTGACTTATTTATTTTAATGTTAGTACAGACTTCTTGATGCATAGTCACCAATAAGATGTTTGTGTGTATGGCAAACAATTCGATGTTTTAAAAAACAAAAAGCAAGAATCATGGGGCTAGAGAGATGGCTCAGCCATTTAGAGCACTTGCTGCTCTTGCAGAAGATCGGGGTTCAATCCCCAGCACTCACAACCATCTGTAACCCCAGTCCCAGGGTATCCCATCCCCTCCTCTGACCTCCCTGGGCACCAGGTAAGTACATGGTACACAGACACAACATATGTGCAAGCAAAGCACCATACACATAACATAAATCAAAGTAAAAAAAAATTTAGTAAAATCACCTTATTGTCATGAGCAAATAAAAAAAAAAAAATCACACAGCTGGATTGGATTAAACCTGCCACCCACACAATCACCTGCCCAGTCCCAAGGGCTGTTCTTTCCATGGAGCATTTAATGCTTATACTGGTCATTCTGAAGTGGGGATGCTTCGCTTAGGGTTCTGACACTGTCTATTAGGTTTTTATGCACTAGTCAACACAAAACAGAAAAATGGTCACAGAGGCAAAACCAGAAAACCAATCATATTTATATCTCCTTGTGTGATGTGCGCCCTTTTTCATTACCACCTGAAGCTAAGTTCTTGGTCACCTCTCTAAATATTGTATTCCTTTTAAAAAAGCTTTTTATTGATTCTTTGTGCATTTTACGTCATGCACCCCATCCCACTTGTCTCCCTGTCCCACCATATCCTCCCTCTACCCTGGCAGCTAACAAAAGAAAACGAAAATTGAATAAAAACAAACAAACAAACAAAACCATCTCACCATGGAAGCTGTGGTGTGTCACATGGTGTCACACAGCATATCCTTCTGTCCACACATCTTTACTTGCAAATGCTCATCGCAATGGGTCATTGGTGTGGTTGGAGGCCTCTGGCTTCTGCTACACTGTCAATACTGGATCCTCACTGGGACTCCTCTTGGATATCCTCATGTCCTGTGTCATGGAGATCTTGCAGTTTTGGTTCTGCAGGACCAGCCCTTTCGTGCACCCCAGCAGTTCAGGGATGGGGTTGATGTTAGGGTTGGCCAACTCAAAGCCCTGAATCTGAGCCTGGGTAGTAGCTGGGTGGTGCCAGGCCTCTGTATGTCCTCCACCCTGCCTGTGCTGTGGTGGTGGCCTTAAATCTCATTCTATACCCATACACGCACATGTGTGTATCAACCCAGTGTTTTATATGTGTAAATGCTGTCAAACATTTGCCATGCTCCTGCTCATCGGCACCCGCACCTCACACTCTTACTGGATTTTTCTTGTGCGATGTGATAAGCACAATTACGATCTACTCTTGGCCCGGAGAAGGACTCGTCAGATAAAGGCTTGATAGCCGGCCAACCTTGAGCTTGATACCCCGCCCCCACATACATGTGGAAAAAGAGAGACAACCACATGAAGTCATCTCCCGACTTCTATGTGTGCTCCATGGCTCTGCACCCTCTGGCCTAGGAATAATTTTAATAATAAAATTTAATTAAAAAAAAACTAGCTAAAAGGAGGAGCTTCAGTTCAGGGAGCGGCCCTTTCTTAAGGCAATGGGGTAGGGCATGGTAGAGGAAGATGCCAGGACTTGGCACGCACATACATCAGTGAACATTCTGCACACACACATGCATGCATGATACATACCACTTCCCTTTTCTGAAATCTTTTTTTTTTCTTGCAACTATCTATAGTAATTACACATAGTTCTGGGATCCAGTGTGGGATTGCAATACATATGTGCAATATTTATAATATATTATATATATGTATAGTATACATATACATAGTATACAAACATAGTATGCATATCTGTACATACGTATAGTGATTTCATCAGAGGCTTTGGCATATCTGTCACATTTCTTTGTGTTGTGAGCATTTAAGAGCCTCTCTATAAGCTACTTTGAAATATTCAATAAATTGCTGTCAACCATTGTGGTCCCACTGTGGTGTCATCCCTGGGGGACAGCATTCCACACAATGACCCTTTACCCTTTGTAAGCAATGAATCTTTTGTAGGGAAGCACTTTGAGATTACGAACATCTGGCTCTTTATTAAAAATTCTAATGTATTCATTTTTAAATTTATAGCCTCAGAGTTTCCTGTTTTATTACCATGTAACTTCTTATACTTTGGTGGAGGACTGTGTGACTGTGTGAATTGAAACTGATTTTTAAAAAATTAGTGCATGTGTGCATGTATGTGCGTGTGTGTGCACGTGTGTGTGTAATGTTTGGGCACATGCATGGAGCTCTGAAGACAACTGGAAGGAGTCAGTTCTCTGGTTCCACCCTGTGGGTTCTGGGGATCAAATTCAGACTGGCATGCTTGGTAGCAAGCACCTTCACCCCCTGAGCCATCACACTGGCCCTAAAATAAAATCTCCAGGGTAAGGACCTGGGCTTTTTTTTTACCAGTGTAAATCCTCCTCTGAGCCCAGACCTGTCAGTGAGCTCATCACTATGATCCTCAGGGAAGCTTAGGCACATAGCCCCGAGGTTCCCAGGGTGTGCGTTCGGAGGTGAGGCTGGAGGTGTGGAGGTGGAGTGTAACGGATCCCAGTGGGAGAGAGGGGGAGGAGGGATTTCCCCACAGGAAGACGAGTGACAAGAAGAATGGAAAGAGATTTCCCCTGGAGGAAATCTGAGAGCAAAACACAGAAAGAGAACATTCAGAGACTGCCATCAGTGCATGAATTTCTGAGAGAAGCAATAGGTACCATTAAGTAAGGGCACACGTGCTTTGAGAAATTGTGTGTAAATTCATACATATCTGTTCACAGGTGCACATCACAAATTTTTATTATATTATGGTACTTTTGGTTCCCCCTATTTGTTTCCTGTCTCTTTCCCATTCAGTCATTTTCTTTTTCAAGAAGGCTAGTCGGTTTTTTTTTTTTTTTTTTTTTTTTAGCTGGAGGATGTTAGAAGCCAGGGTGGATTCTATGAGTTTTCAATGCTTCAAGAATATTGGTTTTGCAACCCTGAGATTCCACCTCACACTAGTCAGAATGGCTAAGATCAAAAACTCAGGTGACAGCAGATGCTGGTGAGGATGTGGAGAAAGAGGTACACTCCTCCATTGCTAGTGGGATTGCAAGCTGGTACAACCACTCTGGAAATCAGTTTGGCGGTTCCTTAGAAAATTGGACATAGTACTACCTGAGGACCCAGCTATATCACTCCTGGGCATATACTCAGAACTTGTAAAAAGGACACATGTACCACTATGTTCATAGCAGCCTTATTTATAATAGCCAGAAGCTGGAAAGAGCCCAGATGTCCCTCAACAGGGGAATGGATACAGAAAATGTGGTACATTTACACAATGGAGTATTACTCAGCAATTAAAAACAATGAATTTATGAAATTCTTAGGCAAATGGATGGATCTGGAGGATATCATCCTAAGTGAGGTAACCCAATCACAAAAGAACACACATGATATGCACTCACTGATAAGCAGATATTAGCCCAGAAACTTAGAATATCCAAGATGCAATTTGCAAAACACATGAAACTCAAAAAGAAGGAATAACAAAATGTAGATACTTCGATCCTTCTTAGAAGGGGGAACAAAGTACTCATGGAAGGAGTTACAGAGTCAAAGTTCAGAGCAGGGACTGAAGGAATGACCATTCAGAGACTGCCCCACCTGAGGATACATCCCATAAACAACCACCAAACCCAGACACTATTGCAGATGCCAACAAGAGCTAGCTGACAGGAGCCTGATATAGCTGTCTCCTGAGAGGCTCTGCCAGTGCCTGACAAATACAGAAGTGGATACTCACAGCCATCCATTGGACTGAGCACAGGGTCCCCAATGAAAGATCTAGAGGAAGTACCCAAGGAGCTGAAGGGGTGTGCAGCCCCATAGGAGGAACAGCAATATGAACTAACCAGAACCCCCAGAGTTCCCTGGGACTAAACCACCAATCAAAGAAAACACATGGTGGGACTCATGGCTCTAGCTGCCTATGTAGCAGAGGATGTCCTAGTTGGTCATCATTGGGAGGAGAGGCCCTTGGTCCTGTGAAGGCTCTATGCTCTAGTATAGGGGAATGCCAGGGCCAGGAATGGGAGTGGGTAGGTTGGGGAGCAGGGGGAGGAGGGAAGGGATAAGGGATTTTTGGAGGGGAAACCAGGAAAGGGAATAACATTTGAAATGTAAATTAAAAATATCTAATTAAAAAAAGAAAATAGAAAAAAAAAAAGTAAGTGCACATGCCCTGCAACCCAGTAGGCAACCAGCGGGCAGGGAGATCCCTGCCTGCTTGCATTTAGAAGCCAGACAACACCTCTCCCCAAATACTGTAGGTGAGAGACATCACAGAAAGAACGCGTTGTGAATTGGCTAGAAGGTCTTCCCAGGGGTAGCCACCCGGCTGTGTTGGGGTGCTGGGAGTTATGTCAGTGGGGGGATATAGCTGGCCACTGCTGGACCCTTTGGAGGCTCCAGTTTCTTAAATTCAGGAAGTATCTGCCACGTTACACAAATCACGCTTAATGCCCCTCGTTCTCTCTCACTCCCCCGGGCTCGCTCTCTCCACTTCTCAGCCACAAATCTACAGAGGCTGCTTATCATGCTTGTGTGCACAGGCTATTTTAGGAAACTGTTCGTGTGTTGGCAGCAGCCCCTGGCCTGACCAGAGCACACCTCCACAGACAGACACATTCTGCAGATTTCTAACAAAGCAAATATGTTGGTTTTGGCACAGATTTGCCCCAGTGTATCAGACTATATTGCTTGGTTGACTAGGAGAAAATATCCAGGGAAAACACATTTTATGACTTTAATTGTTGTTATAGGTGCTTTCAAAAAATAAATCTGTGACCTGTAATATATTTAAGCGAAAGAACCCTCATCTGGTTCCGATTAGCTCTGGAGTCTGTTGGCTGACTTAGCGCAGGAGCCTTTTCTGGAAGTCAACTCTGTCTAGGGACTTTGTTTTTTACCCTGAGAGGCACAGTGGAGACCTTGTTCCTGCACAAAGGCATTAACTGTTAGTGTGACCCCTCATGAGCATAGCAATGCTAACCAGACCCCTCCAGGCAGAGGAACACAGAGGCAAAGCAGAAGGCCAAGGCTTGGGCTTAATGGATGGAAAGTTTCAGAGCAGAGTGATAGACTAGACGCTGGGTGCATCACTTTAACCTCCACCCAGGAGGAGGACCAGCGCTCTGGTGTCGCCTGCATCTTGCCTGCATCTCGTACCCTTACTGGGGCAGGAACACCGAAGAAAGGACGCACATGCTGGTACATTTCCCTTTCACCATGGCAAGTTGATGTAATTTCTGATGACACCCTGGAATATTGTACATTCTTCTCAGGAGACGGGAAGAGCTGTAATAAAATCATTTCATTTTCTATGGGAGAGATGACAGGGCTAATGACAAGAAGTCGAGTGGGGTACTGTGTGCCTGTAGCTCCAGCTACTGGAAAAGCTGAGGCAGAAGGATTGCTTAAAGTAAGAGTTCCAGTGTAGACCTCATCTCGAAAAACAAAATTTAAAAACCCATACAAATGGGTTAAAATGAAGCCAATAGCTACACTGGGGCCCAAGAACCCTGAGCATACTAGAAAGCATTGTCTAGAATTTACATCCTTATGGCTACAGCCCTGCTACCAGGGCACTCTCTCTCTCTCTCTCTCTCTCTCTCTCTCTCTCTCTCTCTCTCTCTCACACACACACACACACACACACACACCTCCTTTCTTCCTTCCTTCCTCCCTCTCTCTCTCTTCCTTCCTTCCTTTCCTTCCTTCTTTCTTTCTTTCTTTCTTTCTTTCTTTCTTTCTTTCTTCCTTCCTTCCTTCCTTCCTTTCTCTCTCTCTCTCTCTTTTTCCTTTCTTTCTTTCTTTCTTTTTTTCTTTCTTTCTTTCTTTCTTTCTTTCTTTCTTTCTTTCTTTCTTTCTTTCTTTCTTTCTTTCCCTTGTAAAGATTTACTTTAGCCGGGCGTGGTGGCGCACCCCTTTAGTCCCAGCACTCGGGAGGCAGAGGCAGGCGGATTTCTGAGTTCGAGGCCAGCCTGGTCTACAAAGTGAGTGCCAGGACAGCCAGGGCTACACAGAGAAACCCAGTCTCGAAAAAAAAAACAAAAAACAAACAAAAGACTATTTTTAAGTGTATGGCTGTGTGGCTGCATGTATTTATATGTCTGTTTACCACATGCATGCCTGGTGCTCAAGGACTCCAGAGCAGGGTATCAAATCCCTCGGGACTGGAGTTACAGATGATCCTCAGCCACCACGTGGGTCCTGGGACTAAATCCAGGACCTCTGAAAACCCATACAGTGCTCTGAAGCAGGGAGCCACCTCTCCAGCTCCTCCCTGCCACCCCACCCCTACAACTCACACTTCCCTGCTGAGGATGGAAGCCTCAGAGCTCACTCACCCCAGAGCCAGATGGGAGAGAGAGCACCCTGCTCCCGGAGCATGGGCGGGTCTCCCTGGACCAGCCCCTTCTCATAATCTCCGTTTGCAAATATTCATAGCTCATTTCAATTGTTGCCCTGATAGGAATTCGGGGACATCTAGGATCACTAATGAACACATCTTTGGGGCAACTGTGAGGATTTTTTTTTCAGTGAGGGGAGGAGACACTGGAACATCCTCTCTGAATGTGGGCAATAGCCTTCTATGGAGTGGGGTCTGGGACTGAATAACATGAAAAGAGGAGAAAACCAGCAAAACGGAGAGAGCACAGTGTTTGCTCTCTCTCTTGCTCTCTCTCTCTCACTCTCTCTCGCTCTCTCTCGCTTGCTCATTTCTGATCTAACCCATGTAAGCAAGTTCTCAGCTCCACAGTTGTAAGCTTTTCCCGTGGTCACATCGTCACACCATGATGGACACTGATCCTCAACACCATAAGCCAAAATAAACCTTTCCTCCTTCAGACAACTTCTTGCCAGGTATTTCTCTTAGCAACAAGAACAATAACTAATACAAGTGGCCTACGCACCCCTAATCAGCTCCTATATACCCCAAGAACAGCATCCTCCCTTAGGTGTATATCAAAGGAGTCAGAGAGCTCGGTTCTGACCAGTCATATTACTGAACATAATCGCATCCGTAAACCACTCTGACAAGGCTGGGGAAAAAGCAGTCCTTTTCTAAGTTACATATACATGTATGTGGAACAGTCTTCAAGAAACCACTGAGGAGCTGCTTAAGGCTCCATGCATCATTAAATGGTTTGTTTCTATAACTTAGGGGCAGAGACAAAGGAGAATTTTTTTTCTGGATAAGAATGTATGAGTGATAACCTTTTAAAATGTCCAAAAACTATTGAGCTACATATGAAAGGCAGTGCTGTAAGCATGTCACACAAGTATTAACCATTTAATCCTCCCTACAGCCCTCTAGGGACAGATTTTATAGATGGGGCTGGAGAGATGGTTCAGTGGTTAGAAGTACTCACTGCTCTTCCAAAGGTCCTGAGTTCAATACCTAGCACCTACATGACAACCCACATCTGTCTGAGTTAAACATCTGGTATACAGATGTACATGCAGACAAAGCACACGTATACATGAAATACATAAAATAATAAATCTTTTTTAAAATTAGAGATGAGGAAACTGTTACAAAAAGCTTAAATGTCAGGTGTGGTGGCACAGGGCTTTAAGGCCAGCACTCAGGAGGCATTTGGGCTAGCCTGGCCTACAAAGAATGTTTCAAGCCATTCAGGACTACACAGTGAGACCCTGTTTCGAAACAACACAAACCAAATGTTTTAAAAATACAGATATCTTAAGAGACTTAATGAAAGGAACATGGCTTGTTCTAGAACAATTCCTGGTTCTGTACATTCATTCATTCAGATTTTATGGTAGAAATCAGATTGTAATTTTTATGAATGACACAAACCACTTACAGAATAAATTACAGAAAGACCCTGTTAGCCCCCTAATCACATTTTTCTTCCAGTCTGTCTGCATACAGTCTCCTACTTGAACCCCGTCTCATTCTTAATGTTTCTTCCTTTCCAAGCCCTGACCAAGCCTGACTCAGGCTTCTGATTCAGGCTTCTGCCTTGGCTGCCTTGAACGCTCCTAACGACCTTTTAACTGGCTTCCTTGGCTTTCTCCCACTTCCCATTCTGATTCACTTATCACATCATAGGAAGATGAAGTAAATACAATACAGCTCTGTTTGTGCCCTTGCCAGACTCAAAGCTCACCAAAGCCCGTGTTCAAGAGCTTTCACAGGGTACGGGTTACCATCTCCAGCCTTCCCAATGTTAACCTGGCTTGTACTCTTTGACTCAACAGACTTTGACTGAGCTCAAGGACTATGGGTAGGCTATGGGAATTCAAAACTGGAAGAACATAGTCTCTCTCTCTAAATTGCTTGCCTTAGCGAGAATGCAGGCTTATAATAGGATGCAAAACAGAAAGATAATGGTTCTGAATAGATGTAGGTGGAGAGGCGGCACCTGACTCTGTCCAGAGACATCAGAAAGGGCTCCACAGAGAACAAGTTTTGACTTGAGAGAATGAATGAAAGTACCAGGGAATCACCATGAGAGAGAAAGAGAGTTCCAGGCAAAGGATGCAGGACACAAGGACAAGAAGGGTAGGCAGTGCCTTCAGGAATGGGCAAGCAGTTAAGTCCAGCTGAAGAGGAGAGTATGATGGGGTGTGTGGGAAGCCGAAAAAAAAACAGATACTGTATAAAAACTCTTTCTGAGTGCACTTGTTACATGAATACAGTTCCAACCCCAACCTACAAAATGACTTTAAAACTTGTATAGGAATAGAGATGGAATAACCAAAAGAAAATTTAAAGGCTAATGGGGTCTTGGGAGCTAGCTCAGTCTGTAAAGTGCTTGAACACCTGAGCTCAGCACACACATAAGAAAGCTAGACCTGGCGGCTCACATCTATAACCCCAGTGCTGGGGTGGGGAGCAGAGGGAAAGGGCAGAACTTCTGGAGCCAAATGGCCAGCCAGCCTACAAAGTGAGCTCAAGATTCAGGGAGAAGCCTTATCCCCAGCCTTAAGAAAATCATCTTAAAGTGGTTTAAAAAAATAGGCACAGATTGACTGAAGAAAACACCCAATGTTCATCTTTCATTTCCACATATCTGCACATATGCACACACACATACACACACACATATCCACACAAACCACACACCTGCACATACATATGGTCACATAGACACCACACCAAGAAATAGTGCAAAAAGAAAAAAAGCATTGGTTGTCTAGACCTTTAGAAGTGTAAATGTCTAAAATTTATTGTTGAAACTGTGGCCAGGTAGGGATTTGAGAGACAGATAGACAGGCAGACTAGGAAAGCATGGAACAAATCAGGCACATGTGCCAGGAATTGTGAACGTGTATATGTGCAGTCAAATCAGGATCAGCATGCGGGTTCTTCAAGGACAGCATTAGAAGCACCTGAACATTTTAGGAAATATGTTAGATTTGCTTTCTTTTCTTCACTGCTCACAAAATAACCAGGTCAGCAGGGTCTTGCGGTGCAATGATGCAAGGTCCTTTATAACTGCGCTGTGGGATATGGTTAGTGGTCCAACTCTAAGTAATTACTGGACATTTTAAATGGAGCTCTATGCACTGAGGGACCACATTTTCTCTTTTAATGGAATGAAATTTAAAAGTAAACAGTTATTATGATCAACCACATCAAAGAATATGGCTCTGTACAAACTAGTAACCCTATTACTAACATAGGAAAGGGGAGCTGGAGAGATGTCTCAGAGGTTACAAGCGCTTGTTGCTTTTGCAGAGGACCTGGGTTCAATTCCTAACCATCTGTGACTCTAGTTCCAGGGTAGCTGAGCCGTGTGTGACTTTCTTAAGTACTGGGCATGCATGGACAAAACATTCATACACGTAAGATTTTAAAATTAGTACAGAAAAAAAAAAAAACTACCATACCAAAGTATGGTGCACGTGCCTAAAATGCCAGCATTTAAGAGGCTAGGGCAGGAAGATTGAGAATCTGAGGCAAGTTTGGATCAAGAATACAAGAATAACACATAAATACATATATTTATATAATCTTGAGGGAAGAGTCATTTTGTTATAATATCAGAAATAGAAACCATATAAGAAAAAGGACATGTAAAACTTAAGACATACAATTCAATATATTAAAAGACACAGGTAGGAAAAAAATTACCAGTAGTAAATAGACCAGTAGTAAAGGATTGGTATTTTTATGTATAAAGATTGCTAATTATTACATTAATTGTGAATTAGCCGATAATAAATAAAATGAAATAAAAAGAGAAGCAAGTGAAAGGCCAGTCATAGAAGTATGAATGGTATTAGTCAGACAGATCAGCAGGTGATGGTGGCCGTCACATAAAAACCTCCCAACCTGAGCTCAGTCCCCAGGATCCATGTGGTAGAAGGAGAGAGCCAACTACAAGATGTCCTCTGGACTCACAGATACATTGTGGCTTACATGTACATATGTCCACTCATGCATACGGACAGACACACACACACACAATTTTTATGCTGCTATGCCTGGGGCAGGATTTATAGTACTAAGAGTTTACCTAGATGTGTGTTGCCCAGGGTTAGAGAAGTAGGTATTTTCCTACATTGTATGTACAATGTAAAATGTGACTTGAAGCAGCTTTCCTGCAGAGAAACTTAGGAATGAAGACCATTATGCATTTTTAGGTCAGATTTCAGGGGATCTTTCTATGTCACGTTTATTTTACGTGAGGTATTTTACGTGAGGCCTCCATGATAGCCGTCATCCAGGTCCTAAGTAAGTTTCCTCAAAGCACTAGGCAGCCATGGAGAAGCTGTTCCTTAAGTCCCCGCTTAGCTGTGTGTCAAGCGCCTCACTCTCAGTAGCACTTCATTCTCAGAACAGCCTCATGAAGCTGATACTGCTCTCGTCGTCTGATGCAGAAACTGGCCCCAAGTTCAGAGTGGCCCATGTGCAGCCAGAACTTCAAGGCCACGCACGACACTAAGTCCTCTTGCAGAGTACGTACCTCCGTAAGACACTTCCAACCCTCCTGTCAGGAGCAGCCATTTCCCATGGAAACAGAAAGAAATCTCCAGGAAAACAATATACCCGACCTAGAGCTCTCTTTGATCTCTGTTCCTGGGCCCCAAGGTATAGAAGTTGCAGTTGAGTTTATTGTTGCTTGTTTGTGGTTTTTTGTTTGCTTACCTGTTTGTTTTTTCCTGATAGGGTTTTCTCTGTGTTACCCTGGCTGTCCTAGAACTTATTCTGTAGATCAGGCTGACCTTGAACTCAGAGATTCATGTGCCTCTACCTCCTAGGGTGCTGGGATTAAAGACTTGAATCAAGCTTGGAGCTGGGCTTTAAGGAGTCTGAAAAGATTTACAAATTCAGTGGGGGCTGAGAAATTCAGAAAAGGAATTCGGGGAATTGAGTGTCCTCGGACTTTTCCATCTGCTTCTCCACAAGGATCTGCCAAATGACAAGGGAATGCTGTGTGTGTGTCCGGCCCTGTCGCTGCTTATCCATCTCACACATGGAGCTGGCGGGGATGTAGGTTCTCCCTGAGGAAGGCGGAGCTCCCTGGAGTCCTGAGATAGTGGATGTGCTCAGGGAACAGGGAGTGAGTGAGAAAGTCTCCATCAAGACTCAGAAAGCAGCTTAGACCAGAACTGAAATCAGAGTTGGGTTTATAGCAAAGAAGTTGGAGCTGGGACATTTTCCAGAGTGGCCGGACTTGCCTGATTGCACAGGTCAAGGGCTGGAGGACCTACATCAGACTGATTACTCCTGGATCTGGCAGAATGGAATGAAGCAAGGTTTGCTGGGATAAACAGAGAGGTGTACAGAGACCATTTTGTTGGTTTGTTTACTTAAACAAAACAAAACAAACAAACAAACAAAATTACAGGCCCGTCTCTTTGTTCAAAGAAATGTCTTTTGCTTTTCTTTCTGTGTTTTAAAGACATTTTTCAAAAGTAGCCATGAAGACACAATCATGTCTGCTCTGTTGCACCTTAGTTGCAGACCTCAGAGCAAGGCACTAAGCCAGGAGGTATTCTGCTAAGGTCAGGGGTACGCACTCTTCCTCCTGGATAGGATTCCCTGGGATGTTTGTTTTAAACCATTTCCGAGTTCTTTCTCAGCCCTACTCAGTCAAAATCTCCCGGGACAAGCCCGGAGACAAGTTCTATACTTTACATAAGGAGACATGTGTTACATAGACAACCTGGGCATTGCTCATAGGTGGCAGGACACTTTTCCAACTCCCTACTTTAGACAAAGGAAGAGAACGGGGAGGTTGAGCATATGATACTGAGTCCTTCTGACCTCTTTGTGCCCCCAACATGCTGGCCAGCAGCATCAGGACATATGTGACCTTCTCCATAGTTCAGGGGATGCACAAGGAGCTATAGCAAGGCAACAGTGGGGTGAGGTGAGGGGCTCAGCCCAGAACAGGGTTTAGGAAATGAGGGTCTCAGTTTGACAGGTATGTGGCAGGGAAGTTCCGTGAAGCCATGAGACTAAGACTTGACTTTTCTGGGCCCCAGTTCTTCATTTGTAAAATGGAGACAAAGAAGAACATTGTTGGCTGTCTGGCAAGTGTTCTTAAGGTCTAATTGGTAGAGATGGCCGGCTTTAGACCTCCAGCAAATGTCCACTGAGGCAGCATAGAAGCAATGCTATGAGCAACGTGAAGCTCTTCGTTTGCTTTTGGGGAGCCAAGAACGCACCAGGGATGTGGGCTGTTATCAGCATCCCATGAAAATCGAGTGGGTTCTACAGTCAGCAGGAAATGCTTGATTAAATCAAATTAAGCAGTCTTTGATATGGGGCCTCTCTGAGTCATTTATTAAATGTGCATTGTAACTTGCTAGGGTGAGAGGGCAGGAGTGTGTGTAATGTGTGTGTGGGGGGGTGGTCAATCCAACAGCAGATAGCAACTCTCTTTTTACACCTCCCTTTGAAAATTATGGTAATATGTACATGTAAGAGTGACTTATCTTGTTGCCATGATCAAATACGAATCAAAAGGAAATGTAAGGGATGAAGGGCTTATCTGGGCTTAGACTTCTAGGAGGATATAGTCTATCATGCTGGGGAAGCCACAGAAGGGGAAAACTAGGTGGCTGGAGTCCTCCAACCACAGTCAGGAAACAACTTCAAGACTCCAGTGACTCACTTGCCTCCAGCCCCACTTCCAGCTGGGGACCAAACATTCAGACGTGCTCGACTATGGGGGTATGGGGACGACAGTCTGCATTCAAACTATAACAACACATAACACATAGGTTACTCTCTGACAAACTGCCTCACTGTCCGTCTTCAGAACTCGCTCATTTTTCCAGGCAGAAACTCTGCTGCACAGTAACACTAACTCCCCATCCCCCACAATGGTTGCTGAAGAGGAATTCTAATGGCTTACTCCACTTAGCATCACACTCTCAAGGGCCATCTGTGGTGTGGTAATTGTTAGACTTTTTACCTCTTAGGCCAACTGATTTCTGCATTGTGTGACTATGCTATACTTTGCCAACTCATCCATTCCTTGGTGGACATTCCTTGGGTTGTTTCTGGTTTGGGGGAGTTGTTTGTTTGTTTGTTTGTTTTTGGCTTTTGGTTTTTGTTTGGGTTGGGTTGGGTTGGGTTGGGTTGGGTTGGGTTTTTTTTTGTTGTTTTGGTTTTTGGGTTTTTTGGCAAAGGTCTACTCCTGTGAGCAGGGCAAGAAATACAAAAAAATTTTTAAATTTAAAAAACAAAAACAAGCAAAAAACCACCCTGTCCATTCAGGAGTGACATTGCATCTCGTGGGCTAGAGTTCTGTGAAAACACAGCTTTTTCCGGTTCTGAGGGAAAGGTATGAAGTGAGGACATGCCTGAAGTTTCCAGGAATCTGCCCATTCTGAAGGATTCAGAGTCACGGTGGTTTTGCTCTGCGGACCTCTGTAGGGCTTGGCTCCTGCCGTGGTTAAGTAAGTCTGAGACACTGGATGGGCTTTCAAGATCCGAGATTCTTTGACCAATCCTGGTCCCCTTCCTGCCAGACAGGGCAGTGAGTGAAGGGTGAGAATGATGGACTGGAGGAGCGGGAAGGGGATGTGAGGATGCCACAAGGAGTCCCTTTACATCTGGCTCCAACCTCCTCATTTTAATTTTTTTTTTCTCTGTTGGGGCTAGAACTCAGGGCTTCATATATGCTAGGCAATTACTCTGCTGCTGAATGAATAAATATAAATAAATAAATAAATAAATAAATAAATAAATAAAGGAAAGTAAAAGAAATGACTGTTCCTAATTACGGCAGTGGAGAAAGTTTATTGGAGATATGTGGAAGAGCATAGCTAGAGACATACACGTTAGAGTCCAGAGTGGCCATGACACTGAGCCCCGTGGGGAGAGGAGGAGGAGAAGGAAGAGGATGGTGTCCAGGGTCAGCAGCCAGGAAGACAAAGGTACAAAGCGCCAGGTAACCAAAATGTCTGGATTATATAGGGAAGAGCCTCTGGGGGAAGGGCAGCCCAGCCCCTACGCTGGAGAGTTCAGGATAGAGGGCTGGGTATGCAGCCATACCCTGTAACAGATAGGGACTGAGGGGTGCTGGGAAAACCCAGAGGTCAGGTCCACTTTGATATATTAAACAGGCACCTCAGCTGTTAGCCCGGGGGTGGGGGTGGGGGTGGGGGGGGTGTTGAAACTTGACACTGAGCTGCATCTTCAGCAGCTCCCTCACTGATGCATTGTGGGTAATACTCTACCCCTCCCCGCCAAGCCCCCAACCCCTACCCCCCCACTCCCTCCCCCTCCCACCCCCCCACCCCCTGCAGTCCTCCCTCCCCAGGTGGATATAAGGTAAACCCTCTACTGCTAGATCACAACCCTGGTCCTTAACTTTCTTTTTGTAAATATTTGTTTTATTTTTAATTATCTATTTGTACGGGGGAGGGGGTGCGGGGGGGGGGGGTAATGTGTGCTTGTGAGTCCAGAAAAACGAGTAGGAGCCTCTGAAGCTGGAGTTACAGGCAGCTGTGAGCCTCCCTGGGTTCCGGGAACTGTACTCAGGTCCTCTGCAATAGTAGCAGGAGCTCTTTAGGCTGAGCCAGCACTCCAGCCCCACCCACCAAGGCAACCGAATTTTGGCTCCCTGCTTCAGATACCACACTGCTCTCTAGTTCTCCCAGAAATGTTCTGCCTCCAGAGCTGCATGATGTTGGACTTGTTCCAAACTTGGGGGGCCTTCCCCCACTTCAGTCAGTCCCAGGTTTATGAAGAGATCATCTGCTACCTGCCCGCTCTTTCCTCTGGTCACTGTGGCCTCGCTGTAAGCAGAGCCTTCCCACACCACTGAAGGGCAACTTCAGGAATTGCTCCTCTCCCGTGGGGAGATGAGTACTTTTCCACTTTCTTCTCAAGAGCAGTTTCTCCTCTCCCGATAGGAATCTCTGGCTGCTCTTTGAATTTTAAATATAATAACCAGGTTATACATTAGGCGAGCTTTGCCTAGTTCCCTTGGCAACAGCACCAACTTGGAGCCCTTGCCACAGCACACATTCCGTGATGATAGCATCCCACTGATCCAGAAAGGAAGAAACCTCAGCCTTTGAGAACGGTGGACCGAGAGTAAGCCACAAGGCCAAACAACACCCTCCGGACCGCTGAAATAATCTGCACGACACCCCTTTAACATCAGGAGCTTTACTTGAAAAAAATTTTAAAAAGACATTTTTAGACTCTAAAATTTTATTGACTTTGATTTTTTTTTTTAAAAATTATTTTCGGGCTGGTGAGATGGCTTAGTGGGTAAGAGCACCCGACTGCTCTTCCAAAGGTCCAAAGTTCAAATCCCAGCAACTACATGGTGGCTCACAACCATCCGTAACGAGATCTGACTTCCTCTTCTGGAGTGTCTGAAGACAGCTACAGTGTACTTACATATAATCAATAAATAAATCTTTTTAAAAAATTATTTTCTTATTATTTTATGCACATGTGCTATGGCAGAAGTGAGGAAGTCAATTCTCTCCCTCCACTTTGTGGGCTCCAGGGATTGAACTCAGGTCAACAAATTTCGTCCTCCACAGCAAACACCTTCACCACTAAGCCATCTTACTGGCCTTAAAAAAAATTTTTTTTAAACGTGTGTGTGTGTGTGTGTGTGTGTGTGTGTGTGTAGGTCAGAGGACAATTTGGGGGTGTCAGTTCTCTAACTCCAACATGTGGGCACCAGTTACCTTTACTTACTGAGGCATCTCACTGGCTCTCGATTATTTATTTATTTATTCATTTATTTATCTTTTAATTTATTTATTTAGAGAAGCTAGGGACTTAGGAGGCTAAGGCAGGAGGATGGAATCTAGGACTGACCTGAGATCCTGTCTCAAAAATTATGAATATGAATGGGGTTCAGTGTAATACATGCATACAGTGTACACTGATTATATCCAGTGTCTCTTTTAATACTCCTCTAGCCGTTCCCAACCTCTAATAATTCCTTAGTCAGCTACTTGGTTTTTCTAGCTTCTGCATTGTAGTCTCTTTCTCTCTCTCTCTCTTTGTTTTTAAACACATCCTTACAGTGAATAGAAGATGGGAGGGGGCTGAAGACAAATCTGTTCTGTTCTTCATAGCCTTAGCCAACCATCTGGTAGCTTGAAGACAAAGAAGACAAAAAAAAAAAAAAAAAAAAAAAAAAAACTAAACAAAACAAAAAAACGGCACAGCACTGGAATGTAACATTTTTGACACATTGCAATCAAAATGGATAAAATAAGCAAGAGTTGCTTTTTGTCAAGATAAACTTCAGTTATCTGGAAAGCTCCTTTAGTCTTGAAGAATTCCCAGCTGGTGCAGTTTTGTAATTGAAGCAACCTAGATACTGAACTAAAAACCAACTATGCAGGTGTCTTAAGGTTTTACTGCAGTGAACAGACACCATGACCAAGGCAACTCTGGGGACAGGCTTACAGGTTCAGAGGTTCAGTCCATTATCATTAAGGTGGGAGCATGGCAGCATCCAGGCAGCATGGTGCAGGAGAAGCTGAGAGTTCTACATCTTCATCTGGAGGCTACTAGGAAAATACTGATTTCCAGGTAGCTAGCACAAGGGTATTAAAGCCCACACCCACAGTGACATACCTACTCCAACAAGGTATACTTCCTAGTAGTGCCACTCTTTGGGCCAAGCATATATAAACCATCGAATTCCACTCTCTGGACCCCATAGACTTGTTCAAACACATGAGTCTATGGGGGCCATACCTACACATAGCATAATTAAAAAAAAAATTTAGTCCAACTTTCAAAGCCCCATAGCCTATAGCAGACTCAACAATGTTAAAAGTCCAAAGTTTAAAGTCTCTTCTGAGATTCATCCAATCACTTAACTGTCATCCCCAAAGCAAGACAGGAAACCAGCTGGGCAAACTCCAAACCCTGCATCTCCATGTCTGATGGCAATGTGGTCCTCAGACCTCCAACTCCTTTTTCATCTTTGTTGACTGCAACAACCTTCTTTCTCCTGGGCTGGTTCCACTCCCTGTTAGGAGCTTTCCTCGGCAGATATCCCATGGCTGTGGCATCTCAAATATCTTGGGGTTTCCAAGGCGACTTGAGCTTCACTGCTTCTTGTTCCAATGTCTGGAATCCACACACGATCTTCTGGGTTCCTCCAAAGGGCTTGGGTCACATCTCCAGCTCTGCTCTCTGTAACTCTCTAAGCTCATGTTGATCCTCTCCACTGCTGCTGCTGTTTTTGGTGATCATCCCATGGTACTGGCAACTCCAATAAATTGGGGGCTTCTGCTGCAACTAGGCTTCACCAATAGCCTCTCTTGGGCTCTCTTCATGATACCAAACCTCAACTTTTTTGCATGACCCTTTCAGTCCTGGGCTATCAACTGCAACTGAGGCTGCACCTTTGCCAATGGCCTTCCATGGCCTTTCACAGTGTTAAGCCTCAGCTGTTCTTCATGTCCCCTTCATGCCTTCAAAACCAGTACCACCTGGGTGACTCTTACACATTACCAAGTACAGCTGCAGCATGAGCTACAACCTTGGCTGTCTCTGGAACACAGTTTCTTTGTGCTCTCAGAAAACACTTACCAGAAGGTTTCACCTCAGTGATGCTGGTCTCTTCTTAATCACCACTAATTTCTTAGCTCCAGCTATCAAACATCAATTGTCCCAGTAGTCTCCTCCTCTTGACTATAAAGCCAGAGATACATGGCCGAAGCTGCCAAAGTCCTGCTGCTTGCTGGAGCTGGAATATGGCCCTGCTTGTTCTATTACATAATCACCAGCTTTCTGTTTTCCAACTCCTTCAATGCCAAGCTTGGCTGTCCTGAATCTTGCTCTGTAGATTGACCTTGAAATCAGAGATCTGCACGGCTCTTCCTTCTGTGATTAAAGGCAAGTACCACAGTGCCTGGACTTAAGCTTTTCTTCACCTAGAACCTGCTCTGTCCCAGGCTAGCCTTGAACTCTGAAATCTTGTCTTTGCCTCCTGTGATTAAAGTCTTGTACTACCATGCCTAGACCTAAACTTAGCTGGGTGGGATCTTGCCCAAGGTCACCACTCCCCTAATTCAATTTAATATCTTTGAACACAGGATTCAGCTCTGTTTCACTTCCTGGTACCCCTTTAATACTCAAATCATATATTTTATATTTTTCCTTTCTAAGCTTGCTATGCTTATTTTAAAATGCTCTTCATGAGATTTAACCAGAAAACAAAGTCTACAATGGGTGTTTGGGAAGACTGAGACTTCCTTTGCCAATGCAATTACTCTGAGTCTCTTCACCTTAGCCTCAGGCAAACTCTTCAGACAAGGGCAAAAAGCAGCCACATTCTTCACCAACATACCACAAAAACAGTCTCTAGGTCACATACTGAAATTCTCCACTGAAACTTCTCAGGCCAGGTCTGCACAGTCAAATCACTCACAGCAACAAAGTCTTCCATATTCCTACTAAGATGGTTCATTAAGTCCCACTTAAAACATTCCATGGCTCTTCAAATACAAAGTCCCCAAATCCATATTCTTCCAAACCAAAACATGGCCAGGCCTATCATAGCAATACCCAACTCCTAATACCAACTTCTGTCTTAGATAGGGTTTTACTGCTGTGAACAGACACCATGACCAAGGCAACTCTTATAAGGACAACATTTAATTGGGAATGGTTCAGTCCATTATCATTAAGGTGGGAACATGGCAGTATCCAGGCAGGCATGGTGCAGGAGAAGCTGAGAGTTCTACATCTTTATCTGGAGGCTACTAGGAAAATACTGATTTCCAGGTAGCTAGCACAAGGGTATTAAAGCCCACACCCACAGTGACACACCTACTCCAACAAGGTTACACTTCCTCATAGGGCCACTCACTGGGTCAAGCATATACAAACCATCACAGAAGGTGTTCAAAGATTTCTTTTTGCCTGGAGATGATGGTACATGCCTTTGATCCCAGCATTCAGGAGGCAGAGGCAGGTGGGTCTTTCTGTGTGTGGCCATGCTGGTCTATAGAGCTAGTTCAACTCAGCCCATGCTCTCATGGTGTGCAGAAGGTTGATGTTTTGGCTATGACTGAAGAGGTGCCTTTTATGAGAGTCAACCTTTCTGTATAGAAAGGTTGATGTGTTAGGGTGTTCTGTTTTGTTCTGTTTTTGCTTTTTGTTTGTAGTGCTGGACATCCAACCCAGGGCCTTACTCGTGCTAGGTAAATGCTCTATGGCTGAGGTACTTCCCCAGCCTCACAGAGATAATGCAAATGATGTGAGAGGCATCCTCAAGGTTAAGTGGGAAACGAGAGCCTGCAGACAATGCGTATTAGTTTAGAGAAGTTTTACCAGGTCTTTGATTCTGTGAGTGCAGATGTTTAGGGATGCAGTAGGGCCTGCTCTGTGTGGCTCTGCGTTATCACAGAAACATGTGTCTTCTCAAAAGACATGACAGCCCTGTTCCTAACATTGTTTTTTTTTGTTTTTGTTTTTGTTTTTGTTTTCCCCCCTGGGGGAAGTTCGTGATGAGGTCCTATTCAGGACTGAGAACAGAGATCTGGGGATGACTGCTGGGGAGTCTCGCAAGCTAATCGAGGTCCCCCCAAAATGTCACGTTCTAGAGGCAACCTGTACTCTCCTGCCATGCTTCTCCCAAGCTAGGTTATGTATATGGGAAAGAATGAGCCCCACACACATTTCATGGGTCTGTAATGAGTACGGTCCAAATGGAAACCAGGATGGAGGTTCCTCAAGAACTAAAAATAGAATTGCCATATGTGGTGGTTTGAATGAGAATGGCCCCTGTATGTTCATATTTAAATATTTGGTTCCTAGTAACTGGAACTGTTTGGAGAGGATTTGGAAGTGTGTCCCTAGAGGTAGGGGTTTCAAAAGTCTATACCAGGTTCAATCTCTCTCTCTCTCTCTCTCTCTCTCTTTCTCTCTCTTTACCTTTTGGATCAGATGTAAGCTCTCAGTTACCACTCGAGTTCCATGCCCATTTCCCTGTCACCATGTTTCCTGACATGAAGATCATGGGCTAACCCTCAGAAACTGTAAACAAGCTCCCAATAAAATGCTTCCTTCCTTTTATAAGTTGCCTTTGAAATGGTGTCTCCTCACAACAACAGAACAGTAACTAAGACACCATCTAACCGAGAAGTTCCACTTTTGGCTGCTTACCCTAAAGAGTCAGCATTGAGTTTTCCAAGAGCTATTTGTCCATCCACAGATGAACAACTAAAGAAAATGTGGTGTGTAGGCAATAGGGCACTGGTCAGCTTTTAAAAGCAGGAATTCCCTGTCGTTTGTGACAGCAGGAACAGAAGTGGACAGGCTCATGCTAAGTGAAGTAAGCCAGACAGAGAAAGACAGGCATCTCCGTTCCCACTTATACATGGAATCTAAAACATTCCAGCTTACAGAAGAAGAGAATGATGAAAATGGAGACTGTCAGAGGCCAGGGCTTGGGAGACATGGGAAAATACAGCTTCTCCTAGTTAGCTCCAACTGTCACCTTGACAAGGACCAGAGTTAGCTGAGTGAGTCTCCATTAGGAGATTCCCTCTATCAGTATGACCTATGACTGCATCTGGGAAGGATTGTCTTGATTGATTAGTTGATGGAGGGAAGTCCAGCCTACCTTTGGTGGTGCTATGCTGAGGCAGGTGGGATTGAGCTGTCCAAGAAAACTAGCTGAGGAACTAAAGAGATGGCTCAGTGGTTAGGGTCATTTGTTGCTCTTACAGACATCCCAGGTTTGGTTCCCAGCATTCACATGGTAGCTTATAGCTGTTCATAACGCCAGTTCTGGGGAGATTTCCCACAATACCTCCCTTTGAGGTAGCTGGGTTGAGTTTTAACAAGGAACACACTAAAGGCCACAGAACAACACAATAAAGATGCAGGGCTGCTGGGAGAAAGGTACTGTGCCCCCACTTAGATTTGAATTTCAAATAAACAACAAGAACACGATAGCATAGGTATATCCTAAATTCCTCTTGGTTCCAAATGCTGTACAGACGTAGTTATATTAAACATGTTCCTTAGCTGGAGTTTAAACTTAACTGGGCATTCTCTATTTTATCTAGAAGGGTCTCCACATTGTCTTTCAGTTACTTCAAATTTTTGGTAGTCTATCCAAGTGTGCCTCCATTCTGCTCATGAGGAAGAGGTTGGCATTCAAGCCGTAAAGAGAGACCTGCAATTCAGTCACTAGATTTTGCCAGGGTCTTTAAAGAGATGAGGAACAGCCAAGCATGATTTACACCTTTAATCCCAGCACTTAGGAGGCAGAGGTAGGTGGATCTCTGTGATTTTTCAGGACAGCTTGGTCTGCATAAGTCCCAGGGACTTCTAGGACTACATAGAGACCCAGTCTCCCACCTAGAAAAAAAAAAAAGTGATCCAAAATGAATGAATTGTAGCTCTAGGGAACATTTCTTCTCAAGTCCTATGACCTTTGTGAAGGAAAAGTTGGTAAAGCCCACAGCAAAGGAGCCTGGATTCTGAGCTATTGTGATCTGCCCATTAAATAACAGTGTAAAGTCACAAGCCAGGGCAGTAGGGGCACTTGAGTTACAAATGCCCCTTGAGGCATTGAGATGGGTCTAAGCAAAAGCCTTCTCTAGTTTCTAACTCACCACAGTAGATGCTAGCAATTAGGTCTTCCCAGTTGTAGCTGTCTCAACAGGGGCCTCCAAGCTAAGAACACATGATGTGATGTCAGATGTTCATGTACTCTAGAGGGAAGTACCAAGTCATCTATGCATGCTCACTAAAAATAGAGCCAAGGAAGTCATCACTGCAGGCTGTGCAGGGGGAACTGGGAGAAAAGAGGATTTCACTCAAAATAATAGGAGATGATGTAAGGGGTGAGGGAGCTCTATGTCGTACTTGTCTCCAAACCAAGTAAAAGGCTTTCTACTGCTTAGAAACCCTGTGAACAACCCAGAGTAGCTTTCCCTTGGCTTCTGACACATCTGAAAAACAAAAGCAAAGCCACTCAGGGCAGCTGCCTGGGGACAGGCTGCACTTGCATTGTGACCAGTCACAGGTGAGTGGACTTTCCCACGGGCTCTGTGCAATCATGGAATTTGCCCATTTTAAGTGGTGCCCATGGATGCCATGATGAATCCAAAAAGAATTCTGCAATGTGAAACAAGACATTCACCCTTTCCAGAGAATATACAGTCTATAAAGCCACGTCTATAAAACCAAACCAATTAATGGTACCAAGAAGCAGATAGATGAGGATGCCTGAGGATGGAGTATAGACAGAAAGAAGCTAGGAATGCTGTAAGTGGCCAGTCAGAAAGCCTGGGCCAGAAAGTGGTGCCCAATGGGAGAGTCTCCTGAGGAATCAAGAAAGAAAGAAAGAAAGAAAGAAAGAAAGAAAGAAAGAAAGAAAGAAAGAAAGAAAGAAAGAGGGAGGGAGGGAGGGAGGGAGGGAGGGAGGGAGGGAGGGAGGGAGGGAGGGAGGGAGGGAGGAAGGAAGGAAGGAAGGAAGGAAGGAAGGAAGGAAGGAAGGAAGACATCTCCTGCCTTTTGTTCCCTCATCCCACCCCAACCTGGCTTCTGCAGGAGCCTGAGGCTGTCAGGTGAGTGGAGGAAACATGGAAGATTACCACACAGAAACAGCAGAAAAGGAAGTCAACCAGGACTCCCTTCTCTGCTGCAGACTTGCAAACCTGGGGCAGGAGAGCAGCTGCCTAGTGCTTCAGAGACTAGGGTTTTGAAATGAGATTTAATCTCAGTTCTTAATTCTCCAACGATGAATAGTTCATTAATTCCTGCAAGACCCGCAGCACGGGAAAACAAAGTTGTTTCCGGCTTTGCATACCAATGAGTCTGGCTCCTTCAATAGCCAGGTATGCTTTTAATACAGAGAGTGCCTACCTGGTCAGCTGTACCTACTGAAGATCAAAGAAGTTGTGGGGTGTTCTTAAAGGCCTCCAGGGAAAATGAAGCACACAGAGAGGCAGTGCCAGCTAAAGGGTTTTGAGAAGAAATAATAGCTGAAGCAGTTAGGAGCGTGGTCTGGATTTGAACCCTGTTTTGTGTTTTGTTTTGTTTTTTGTCTCACTTCCTGTTTGCATAACCTTGAACACGTTGCACAATCTTAGGGTGCCTTGATCTGCTTGTTTTCAAAATGGAAATGGCACTGGGCAAGTTAGGCTAAGCTGATCTACAAAAAAAAAAAAAAAAAAAAACCAAACCCCAACAACTCAGTGGCTTACAGCAGCGAACACTTACGTCTCATTTCACAATGATCCAGCCCCGCCACTACTGGTCAATTTTGGCTCTTCCTGCTGGGGCTAAAATGAAGGAGAGGCTCTTATCTGGAACATTCCTGAGAGCAGGGCAGCAAGAAAAGGGTGGCTGGTGGTGATCTGTGGAATAGCTCTTAAGGCTTTTTCTCAAAAAATAACATTTATCCCTTCTGTTTACATTATCTTGGCCAAAGGAATTTACAGGGCTAAACTTCATGTCAACATGGTAGAGGGATGTAAGTCTCCCACAGAGAGGTACAAGAGAATGTTTGAGACAATAATTTAGTCGACTGCAGAGCCTACATATGAGAAATGCTTCAAATATCCCATGGCAAGGCCCTGCAAATGCTGTGTAAAAGGCTATTTTACTGGAACACCTTTCTCCACCCCACTTGAATTTATTTGGCATTTTTTAGGAGGCCAATTGCTCTCAAACACTGATTTAAAACAGCCCCTACATCAGGAACTGTCCAATTTAGCAGGAACCACCAAAATGCCATGGGGGGCAGGGGTGCTTATGAACGAACAGTTGGACTCTGACCTCAAAGCCAGATTCAGGGTCTCCTGGAATCATTCTAGAGAAACCAAAAAAATAATAAAAATAAAAATAATGTTATTTTCCTGGCCCACTCGGCATGCCTCCCCGAAAGACAGGCATCAAGGTAACAGGCCGTCATGTCTCAGCTATTTCAGGATGACTAGGCCTGTAGAGCACAGCCTCTGCAAAGTTATTCTTAACTGCTTGTCTGGAGGCAGACAGTAATAGCTCCACTGCTGTCAAACGCTTCGACTATGGCGAGAGTGAGCCTGGGCTCAGAGCCAGCCATTCTGTTTCCTCTCAGTGTTGAGAAGTAGCATTATCTGGGTTCAGTGTGTAGCTGACAACTTTTCCACGAATCTCTAAGGGCACACGGACTGTCCTGTGACGGGGTGTAGCCCAGGTAAGCTCATCCTAGCATGGGTTTGGTTTGGGGTTTTCAACTCAGAGGTCAAAATCTGGAGCTAGGAGCTGACATTGCAGCGAGGGAAAGAAAGTGTGTGTGTGTGTGTGTGTGTGTGTGTGTGTGTGTGTGTGTGTGTGTGTGTGTGCGTGTAGATGTGAGTGGTTCTTGACACAGGATTTCATTAGCCCAGTGTTCCCCAAATAGGCTAGGCTATCTGGCTGACAAGTTCCTGGGATCTGCCTGTCTCAGCCTCCACAGTGCTGGGGTTGTAAGTCTGAGCTACCATGCCTGACTTTTAAACAAGGTAAACAAGGCCTGCAAGATAAGTACTTTGCTGACTGAGGTTTCTCTTCAGCCATAAGCAAAAGGGCTCCCCTGCTACCTCTGCCATGGTCCTTGAGACTCAAGACTGGAGTGTCCGGGTCTCAAAAATTCTTCTTGGCGCCTCAGAACATTTCAAAGCTCTGCCATTTAGAGAGGGGGTAAGAAACCAAAGCTCTGACAACTATAAGTAGAAAATTGGAGGGAGTAACTTGTTTTGAAGTTTTTTTAAAATTGGGACAGCTTTGATTTTTATTCTCTTATTTTGAATGGCTTCCAGACCATTCTGGAATGTTCCCTACAGCTAATCCTTCTCCTTATCTCTTTTCTCCTTATCAGTTAAATTCAAAATTTCAAGCATTTATAGATTGTTTACTGATGAATGGAACAGATACTGACCAAGGTCTCTGAGCTCCACACACAAACTCTATGTTAGTCAGTTTACAAGTGCAAAGCCACTGCACATTGCAGAAGTTACGGTAAATGCTATCCCAGAGCTGAGGAGTCCTAGATGTTCCTGATGTAAGTGATGGAATCATCTAAAGGGGATGACATTTACCCTGTGGATTGAATTATGTTCTCCCAACAAGATCCGTTCACGTTCTAATGTCTGTTGTCTGCAAATGACCCCATT